>NW_023495273.1:0-14725 GCF_904425465.1 Colossoma macropomum | reverse complement strand
GACCGTCATAAATTCCCTTAATATTCACCCCAAGGCATCAAAATGTGTTGGAAAATGTATGACCATGATGTATTTTGTCCAAACAATTCAAATTCCATCATAAAATGAACATGTGATATTGCGCCAAATTTCCCAAAATACCTAAGGCTATAGTCTTACCTTCGTGTGCGTTTTTTGACCGTTCATAAATTCCCTTAATATTCACCCCAAGGCATCAAAATGTGTTGGAAAATGTATGACCATGATGTATTTTGTCCAAACAATTCAAATTCCATCATAAAATGAACATGTGATATTGCGCCAAATTTCCCAAAATACCTAAGGCTATAGTCTTACCTTCGTGTGCGTTTTTTGACCGTTCATAAATTCCCTTAATATTCACCCCAAGGCATCAAAATGTGTTGGAAAATGTATGACCATGATGTATTTTGTCCAAACAATTCAAATTCCATCATAAAATGAACATGTGATATTGCGCCAAATTTCCCAAAATACCTAAGGCTATAGTCTTACCTTCGTGTGCGTTTTTTGACCGTTCATAAATTCCCTTAATATTCACCCCAAGGCATCAAAATGTGTTGGAAAATGTATGACCATGATGTATTTTGTCCAAACAATTCAAATTCCATCATAAAATGAACATGTGATATTGCGCCAAATTTCCCAAAATACATAAGGCTATAGTCTTACCTTCGTGTGCGTTTTTTGACCGTTCATAAATTCCCTTAATATTCACCCCAAGGCATCAAAATGTGTTGGAAAATGTATGACCATGATGTATTTTGTCCAAACAATTCAAATTCCATCATAAAATGAACATGTGATATTGCGCCAAATTTCCCAAAATACCTAAGGCTATAGTCTTACCTTCGTGTGCGTTTTTTGACCGTTCATAAATTCCCTTAATATTCACCCCAAGGCATCAAAATGTGTTGGAAAATGTATGACCATGATGTATTTTGTCCAAACAATTCAAATTCCATCATAAAATGAACATGTGATATTGCGCCAAATTTCCCAAAATACCTAAGGCTATAGTCTTACCTTCGTGTGCGTTTTTTGACCGTTCATAAATTCCCTTAATATTCACCCCAAGGCATCAAAATGTGTTGGAAAATGTATGACCATGATGTATTTTGTCCAAACAATTCAAATTCCATCATAAAATGAACATGTGATATTGCGCCAAATTTCCCAAAATACCTAAGGCTATAGTCTTACCTTCGTGTGCGTTTTTTGACCGTTCATAAATTCCCTTAATATTCACCCCAAGGCATCAAAATGTGTTGGAAAATGTATGACCATGATGTATTTTGTCCAAACAATTCAAATTCCATCATAAAATGAACATGTGATATTGCGCCAAATTTCCCAAAATACCTAAGGCTATAGTCTTACCTTCGTGTGCGTTTTTTGACCGTTCATAAATTCCCTTAATATTCACCCCAAGGCATCAAAATGTGTTGGAAAATGTATGACCATGATGTATTTTGTCCAAACAATTCAAATTCCATCATAAAATGAACATGTGATATTGCGCCAAATTTCCCAAAATACATAAGGCTATAGTCTTACCTTCGTGTGCGTTTTTTGACCGTTCATAAATTCCCTTAATATTCACCCCAAGGCATCAAAATGTGTTGGAAAATGTATGACCATGATGTATTTTGTCCAAAACAATTCAAATTCCATCATAAAATGAACATGTGATATTGCGCCAAATTTCCCAAAATACCTAAGGCTATAGTCTTACCTTCGTGTGCGTTTTTTGACCGTTCATAAATTCCCTTAATATTCACCCCAAGGCATCAAAATGTGTTGGAAAATGTATGACCATGATGTATTTTGTCCAAACAATTCAAATTCCATCATAAAATGAACATGTGATATTGCGCCAAATTTCCCAAAATACCTAAGGCTATAGTCTTACCTTCGTGTGCGTTTTTTGACCGTTCATAAATTCCCTTAATATTCACCCCAAGGCATCAAAATGTGTTGGAAAATGTATGACCATGATGTATTTTGTCCAAACAATTCAAATTCCATCATAAAATGAACATGTGATATTGCGCCAAATTTCCCAAAATACCTAAGGCTATAGTCTTACCTTCGTGTGCGTTTTTTGACCGTTCATAAATTCCCTTAATATTCACCCCAAGGCATCAAAATGTGTTGGAAAATGTATGACCATGATGTATTTTGTCCAAACAATTCAAATTCCATCATAAAATGAACATGTGATATTGCGCCAAATTTCCCAAAATACCTAAGGCTATAGTCTTACCTTCGTGTGCGTTTTTTGACCGTTCATAAATTCCCTTAATATTCACCCCAAGGCATCAAAATGTGTTGGAAAATGTATGACCATGATGTATTTTGTCCAAACAATTCAAATTCCATCATAAAATGAACATGTGATATTGCGCCAAATTTCCCAAAATACCTAAGGCTATAGTCTTACCTTCGTGTGCGTTTTTTGACCGTTCATAAATTCCCTTAATATTCACCCCAAGGCATCAAAATGTGTTGGAAAATGTATGACCATGATGTATTTTGTCCAAAAAATTCAAATTCCATCATAAAATGAACATGTGATGTTTCGCCAAATTTCCCAAAATACCTAAGGCTATAGTCTTACCTTCGTGTGCGTTTTTTGACCGTTCATAAATTCCCTTAATATTCACCCCAAGGCATCAAAATGTGTTGGAAAATGTATGACCATGATGTATTTTGTCCAAAACAATTCAAATTCCATCATAAAATGAACATGTGATATTGCGCCAAATTTCCCAAAATACCTAAGGCTATAGTCTTACCTTCGTGTGCGTTTTTTGACCGTTCATAAATTCCCTTAATATTCACCCCAAGGCATCAAAATGTGTTGGAAAATGTATGACCATGATGTATTTTGTCCAAACAATTCAAATTCCATCATAAAATGAACATGTGATATTGCGCCAAATTTCCCAAAATACCTAAGGCTATAGTCTTACCTTCGTGTGCGTTTTTTGACCGTTCATAAATTCCCTTAATATTCACCCCAAGGCATCAAAATGTGTTGGAAAATGTATGACCATGATGTATTTTGTCCAAAACAATTCAAATTTCATCATAAAATGAACATGTGATATTGCGCCAAATTTCCCAAAATACCTAAGGCTATAGTCTTACCTTCGTGTGCGTTTTTTGACCGTTCATAAATTCCCTTAATATTCACCCCAAGGCATCAAAATGTGTTGGAAAACGTATGACCATGATGTATTTTGTCCAAACAATTCAAATTCCATCATAAAATGAACATGTGATATTGCGCCAAATTTCCCAAAATACCTAAGGCTATAGTCTTACCTTCGTGTGCGTTTTTTGACCGTTCATAAATTCCCTTAATATTCACCCCAAGGCATCAAAATGTGTTGGAAAATGTATGACCATGATGTATTTTGTCCAAACAATTCAAATTCCATCATAAAATGAACATGTGATATTGCGCCAAATTTCCCAAAATACCTAAGGCTATAGTCTTACCTTCGTGTGCGTTTTTTGACCGTTCATAAATTCCCTTAATATTCACCCCAAGGCATCAAAATGTGTTGGAAAATGTATGACCATGATGTATTTTGTCCAAACAATTCAAATTCCATCATAAAATGAACATGTGATGTTTCGCCAAATTTCCCAAAATACCTAAGGCTATAGTCTTACCTTCGTGTGCGTTTTTTGACCGTTCATAAATTCCCTTAATATTCACCCCAAGGCATCAAAATGTGTTGGAAAATGTATGACCATGATGTATTTTGTCCAAACAATTCAAATTCCATCATAAAATGAACATGTGATATTGCGCCAAATTTCCCAAAATACATAAGGCTATAGTCTTACCTTCGTGTGCGTTTTTTGACCGTTCATAAATTCCCTTAATATTCACCCCAGGACATTAAAATGTGTTGGAAAATGTATGACCATGATGTATTTTGTCCAAAAATGTCAAATTCAATCATAAAATGAACCTGTGATGTTTCGCCAAATTTCCCAAAATACATAAGGCTATAGTCTTACCTTCGTGTGCGTTTTTTGACCGTTCATAAATTCCCTTAATATTCACCCCAAGGCATCAAAATGTGTTGGAAAATGTATGACCATGATGTATTTTGTCCAAACAATTCAAATTCCATCATAAAATGAACATGTGATATTGCGCCAAATTTCCCAAAATACCTAAGGCTATAGTCTTACCTTCGTGTGCGTTTTTTGACCGTTCATAAATTCCCTTAATATTCACCCCAAGGCATCAAAATGTGTTGGAAAATGTATGACCATGATGTATTTTGTCCAAACAATTCAAATTCCATCATAAAATGAACATGTGATATTGCGCCAAATTTCCCAAAATACCTAAGGCTATAGTCTTACCTTCGTGTGCGTTTTTTGACCGTTCATAAATTCCCTTAATATTCACCCCAAGGCATCAAAATGTGTTGGAAAATGTATGACCATGATGTATTTTGTCCAAAACAATTCAAATTCCATCATAAAATGAACATGTGATATTGCGCCAAATTTCCCAAAATACCTAAGGCTATAGTCTTACCTTCGTGTGCGTTTTTTGACCGTTCATAAATTCCCTTAATATTCACCCCAAGGCATCAAAATGTGTTGGAAAATGTATGACCATGATGTATTTTGTCCAAACAATTCAAATTCCATCATAAAATGAACATGTGATATTGCGCCAAATTTCCCAAAATACCTAAGGCTATAGTCTTACCTTCGTGTGCGTTTTTTGACCGTTCATAAATTCCCTTAATATTCACCCCAAGGCATCAAAATGTGTTGGAAAATGTATGACCATGATGTATTTTGTCCAAACAATTCAAATTCCATCATAAAATGAACATGTGATATTGCGCCAAATTTCCCAAAATACATAAGGCTATAGTCTTACCTTCGTGTGCGTTTTTTGACCGTTCATAAATTCCCTTAATATTCACCCCAAGGCATCAAAATGTGTTGGAAAATGTATGACCATGATGTATTTTGTCCAAAACAATTCAAATTCCATCATAAAATGAACATGTGATATTGTCGCCAAATTTCCCAAAATACATAAGGCTATAGTCTTACCTTCGTGTGCGTTTTTTGACCGTTCATAAATTCCCTTAATATTCACCCCAAGGCATCAAAATGTGTTGGAAAATGTATGACCATGATGTATTTTGTCCAAACAATTCAAATTCCATCATAAAATGAACATGTGATATTGCGCCAAATTTCCCAAAATACCTAAGGCTATAGTCTTACCTTCGTGTGCGTTTTTTGACCGTTCATAAATTCCCTTAATATTCACCCCAAGGCATCAAAATGTGTTGGAAAATGTATGACCATGATGTATTTTGTCCAAACAATTCAAATTCCATCATAAAATGAACATGTGATATTGCGCCAAATTTCCCAAAATACCTAAGGCTATAGTCTTACCTTCGTGTGCGTTTTTTGACCGTTCATAAATTCCCTTAATATTCACCCCAAGGCATCAAAATGTGTTGGAAAATGTATGACCATGATGTATTTTGTCCAAAACAATTCAAATTCCATCATAAAATGAACATGTGATATTGCGCCAAATTTCCCAAAATACCTAAGGCTATAGTCTTACCTTCGTGTGCATTTTTTGACCATTCATAAATTCCCTTAATATTCAACCCAAGGCATCAAAATGTGTTGGAAAACGTATGACCATGATGTATTTTGTCCAAACAATTCAAATTCCATCATAAAATGAACATGTGATATTGCGCCAAATTTCCCAAAATACCTAAGGCTATAGTCTTATCTTTGTGTGCGTTTTTTGACCGTACATATATTCCCTTAAAATTCACCCCAAGGCATCAAAATGTGTTGGAAAATGTATGACCATGATGTATTTTGTCCAAACAATTCAAATTCCATCATAAAATGAACATGTGATATTGCGCCAAATTTCCCAAAATACCTAAGGCTATAGTCTTACCTTCGTGTGCGTTTTTTGACCGTTCATAAATTCCCTTAATATTCACCCCAAGGCATTAAAATGTGTTGGAAAATGTATGACCATGATGTATTTTGTCCAAACAATTCAAATTCCATCATAAAATGAACATGTGATATTGCGCCAAATTTCCCAAAATACCTAAGGCTATAGTCTTACCTTCGTGTGCGTTTTTTGACCGTTCCTAAATTCCCTTAATATTCACCCCAAGGCATCAAAATGTGTTGGAAAATGTATGACCATGATGTATTTTGTCCACAAAATTCAAATTCCATCATAAAATGAACATGTGATATTGCGCCAAATTTCCCAAAATACCTAAGGCTATAGTCTTACCTTCGTGTGCATTTTTTGACCATTCATAAATTCCATTAATATTCACCCCAAGGCATCAAAATGTGTTGGGAAATGTATGACCATGATGTATTTTGTCCAAAACAATTCAAATTCCATCATAAAATGAACCTTTGATGTTTCGCCAAATTTCCCAAAATACATAAGGCTATAGTCTTACCTTCGTGTGCGTTTTTTGACCGTTCACAAATTCCCTTAATATTCACCCCAAGGCATCAAAATGTGTTGGAAAATGTATGACCATGATGTATTTTGTCCAAACAATTCAAATTCCATCATAAAATGAACATGTGATATTGCGCCAAATTTCCCAAAATACCTAAGGCTATAGTCTTACCTTCGTGTGCGTTTTTTGACCGTTCATAAATTCCCTTAATATTCACCCCAAGGCATCAAAATGTGTTGGAAAATGTATGACCATGATGTATTTTGTCCAAAACATTCAAATTCCATCATAAAATGAACATGTGATATTGCGCCAAATTTCCTAAAATACCGAAGGCTATAGTCTTACCTTCGTGTGCATTTTTTGACCATTCATAAATTCCCTTAATATTCACCCCAAGGCATCAAAATGTGTTGGAAAATGTATGACCATGATGTATTTTGTCCAAACAATTCAAATTCCATCATAAAATGAACATGTGATATTGCGCCAAATTTCCCAAAATACCTAAGGCTATAGTCTTACCTTCGTGTGCATTTTTTGACCATTCATAAATTCCCTTAATATTCACCCCAAGGCATCAAAATGTGTTGGAAAACGTATGACCATGATGTATTTTGTCCAAACAATTCAAATTCCATCATAAAATGAACATGTGATATTGCGCCAAATTTCCCAAAATACCTAAGGCTATAGTCTTACCTTCGTGTGCGTTTTTTGACCGTACATAAATTCCCTTAATATTCACCCCAAGGCATCAAAATGTGTTGGAAAATGTATGACCATGATGTATTTTGTCCAAACAATTCAAATTCCATCATAAAATGAACATGTGATATTGCGCCAAATTTCCCAAAATACCTAAGGCTGTAGTCTTACCTTCGTGTGTGTTTTTTGACCGTTCATAAATTCCTTTAATATTCACCCCAAGGCATTAAAATGTGTTGGAAAATGTATGACCATGATGTATTTTGTCCAAACAATTCAAATTCCATCATAAAATGAACATGTGACATTGCGCCAAATTTCCCAAAATACCTAAGGCTATAGTCTTACCTTCGTGTGCGTTTTTTGACCGTTCCTAAATTCCCTTAATATTCACCCCAAGGCATCAAAATGTGTTGGAAAATGTATGACCATGATGTATTTTGTCCAAAAATTCAAATTCCATCATAAAATGAACATGTGATATTGCGCCAAATTTCCCAAAATACCTAAGGCTATAGTCTTACCTTCGTGTGCGTTTTTTGACCGTTCATAAATTCCCTTAATATTCACCCCAAGGCATCAAAATGTGTTGGAAAATGTATGACCATGATGTATTTTGTCCAAACAATTCAAATTCCATCATAAAATGGACATGTGATATTGCGCCAAATTTCCCAAAATACCTAAGGCTATAGTCTTACCTTCGTGTGCGTTTTTTGACCGTTCATAAATTCCCTTAATATTCACCCCAAGGCATCAAAATGTGTTGGAAAATGTATGACCATGATGTATTTTGTCCAAAACAATTCAAATTCCATCATAAAATGAACCTTTGATGTTTCGCCAAATTTCCCAAAATACATAAGGCTATAGTCTTACCTTCGTGTGCGTTTTTTGACCGTTCATAAATTCCCTTAATATTCACCCCAAGGCATCAAAATGTGTTGGAAAATGTATGACCATGATGTATTTTGTCCAAACAATTCAAATTCCATCATAAAATGAACATGTGATATTGCGCCAAATTTCCCAAAATACCTAAGGCTATAGTCTTACCTTCGTGTGCGTTTTTTGACCGTTCATAAATTCCCTTAATATTCACCCCAAGGCATCAAAATGTGTTGGAAAATGTATGACCATGATGTATTTTGTCCAAACAATTCAAATTCCATCATAAAATGAACATGTGATATTGCGCCAAATTTCCCAAAATACCTAAGGCTATAGTCTTACCTTCGTGTGCGTTTTTTGACCGTTCATAAATTCCCTTAATATTCACCCCAAGGCATCAAAATGTGTTGGAAAATGTATGACCATGATGTATTTTGTCCAAACAATTCAAATTCCATCATAAAATGAACATGTGATATTGCGCCAAATTTCCCAAAATACCTAAGGCTATAGTCTTACCTTCGTGTGCGTTTTTTGACCGTTCATAAATTCCCTTAATATTCACCCCAAGGCATTAAAATGTGTTGGAAAATGTATGACCATGATGTATTTTGTCCAAACAATTCAAATTCCATCATAAAATGAACATGTGATATTGCGCCAAATTTCCCAAAATACCTAAGGCTATAGTCTTACCTTCGTGTGCGTTTTTTGACCGTTCATAAATTCCCTTAATATTCACCCCAAGGCATCAAAATGTGTTGGAAAATGTATGACCATGATGTATTTTGTCCAAAAATTCAAATTCCATCATAAAATGAACATGTGATATTGCGCCAAATTTCCCAAAATACCTAAGGCTATAGTCTTACCTTCGTGTGCGTTTTTTGACCATTCATAAATTCCCTTAATATTCACCCCAAGGCATCAAAATGTGTTGGAAAATGTATGACCATGATGTATTTTGTCCAAACAATTCAAATTCCATCATAAAATGAACATGTGATATTGCGCCAAATTTCCCAAAATACCTAAGGCTATAGTCTTACCTTCGTGTGCGTTTTTTGACCGTTCATAAATTCCCTTAATATTCACCCCAAGGCATAAAATGTGTTGGAAAATGTATGACCATGATGTATTTTGTCCAAAAAATTCAAATTCCATCATAAAATGAACCTTTGATGTTTCGCCAAATTTCCCAAAATACATAAGGCTATAGTCTTACCTTCGTGTGCGTTTTTTGACCGTTCCTAAATTCCCTTAATATTCACCCCAAGGCATCAAAATGTGTTGGAAAATGTATGACCATGACGTATTTTGTCCAAACAATTCAAATTCCATCATAAAATGAACATGTGATATTGCGCCAAATTTCCCAAAATACCTAAGGCTATAGTCTTACCTTCGTGTGCGTTTTTTGACCGTTCATAAATTCCCTTAATATTCACCCCAAGGCATCAAAATGTGTTGGAAAATGTATGACCATGATGTATTTTGTCCAAACAATTCAAATTCCATCATAAAATGAACATGTGATATTGTCGCCAAATTTCCCAAAATACCTAAGGCTATAGTCTTACCTTCGTGTGCGTTTTTTGACCGTTCCTAAATTCCCTTAATATTCACCCCAAGGCATCAAAATGTGTTGGAAAATGTATGACCATGATGTATTTTGTCCAAAAAAATTCAAATTCCATCATAAAATGAACATGTGATATTGTGCCAAATTTCCCAAAATACATAAGGCTATAGTCTTACCTTCGTGTGCGTTTTTTGACCGTTCATAAATTCCCTTAATATTCACCCCAAGGCATCAAAATGTGTTGGAAAATGTATGACCATGATGTATTTTGTCCAAAAAATTCAAATTCCATCATAAAATGAACCATTGATGTTTCGCCAAATTTCCCAAAATACATAAGGCTATAGTCTTACCTTCGTGTGCGTTTTTTGACCGTTCATAAATTCCCTTAATATTCACCCCAAGGCATCAAAATGTGTTGGAAAATGTATGACCATGATGTATTTTGTCCAAACAATTCAAATTCCATCATAAAATGAACATGTGATATTGCGCCAAATTTCCCAAAATACCTAAGGCTATAGTCTTACCTTCGTGTGCGTTTTTTGACCGTTCATAAATTCCCTTAATATTCACCCCAAGGCATCAAAATGTGTTGGAAAATGTATGACCATGATGTATTTTGTCCAAACAATTCAAATTCCATCATAAAATGAACATGTGATATTGCGCCAAATTTCCCAAAATACCTAAGGCTATAGTCTTACCTTCGTGTGCGTTTTTTGACCGTTCATCAAATTCCCTTAATATTCACCCCAAGGCATCAAAATGTGTTGGAAAATGTATGACCATGATGTATTTTGTCCAAACAATTCAAATTCCATCATAAAATGAACATGTGATATTGCGCCAAATTTCCCAAAATACATAAGGCTATAGTCTTACCTTCGTGTGCATTTTTGACCATTCATAAATTCCCTTAATATTCACCCCAAGGCATCAAAATGTGTTGGAAAACGTATGACCATGATGTATTTTGTCCAAACAATTCAAATTCCATCATAAAATGAACATGTGATATTGCGCCAAATTTCCCAAAATACCTAAGGCTATAGTCTTACCTTCGTGTGCGTTTTTTGACCGTTCATAAATTCCCTTAATATTCACCCCAAGGCATCAAAATGTGTTGGAAAATGTATGACCATGATGTATTTTGTCCAAACAATTCAAATTCCATCATAAAATGAACATGTGATGTTTCGCCAAATTTCCCAAAATACATAAGGCTATAGTCTTACCTTCGTGTGCGTTTTTTGACCGTTCCTAAATTCCCTTAATATTCACCCCAAGGCATCAAAATGTGTTGGAAAATGTATGACCATGATGTATTTTGTCCAAACAATTCAAATTCCATCATAAAATGAACATGTGATATTGCGCCAAATTTCCCAAAATACCTAAGGCTATAGTCTTACCTTCGTGTGCGTTTTTTGACCGTTCATAAATTCCCTTAATATTCACCCCAAGGCATCAAAATGTGTTGGAAAATGTATGACCATGATGTATTTTGTCCAAACAATTCAAATTCCATCATAAAATGAACATGTGATATTGCGCCAAATTTCCCAAAATACCTAAGGCTATAGTCTTACCTTCGTGTGCGTTTTTTGACCGTTCATAAATTCCCTTAATATTCACCCCAAGGCATCAAAATGTGTTGGAAAATGTATGACCATGATGTATTTTGTCCAAACAATTCAAATTCCATCATAAAATGAACATGTGATATTGCGCCAAATTTCCCAAAATACATAAGGCTATAGTCTTACCTTCGTGTGCGTTTTTTGACCGTTCATAAATTCCCTTAATATTCACCCCAAGGCATCAAAATGTGTTGGAAAATGTATGACCATGATGTATTTTGTCCAAAAAATTCAAATTCCATCATAAAATGAACCTTTGATGTTTCGCCAAATTTCCCAAAATACATAAGGCTATAGTCTTACCTTCGTGTGCGTTTTTTGACCGTTCATAAATTCCCTTAATATTCACCCCAAGGCATCAAAATGTGTTGGAAAATGTATGACCATGATGTATTTTGTCCAAACAATTCAAATTCCATCATAAAATGAACATGTGATATTGCGCCAAATTTCCCAAAATACCTAAGGCTATAGTCTTACCTTCGTGTGCGTTTTTTGACCGTTCATAAATTCCCTTAATATTCACCCCAAGGCATCAAAATGTGTTGGAAAATGTATGACCATGATGTATTTTGTCCAAACAATTCAAATTCCATCATAAAATGAACATGTGATATTGCGCCAAATTTCCCAAAATACCTAAGGCTATAGTCTTACCTTCGTGTGCATTTTTTGACCATTCATAAATTCCCTTAATATTCACCCCAAGGCATCAAAATGTGTTGGAAAATGTATGACCATGATGTATTTTGTCCAAACAATTCAAATTCCATCATAAAATGAACATGTGATATTGCGCCAAATTTCCCAAAATACATAAGGCTATAGTCTTACCTTCGTGTGCGTTTTTTGACCATTCATAAATTCCCTTAATATTCACCCCAAGGCATCAAAATGTGTTGGAAAACGTATGACCATGATGTATTTTGTCCAAACAATTCAAATTCCATCATAAAATGAACATGTGATATTGCGCCAAATTTCCCAAAATACCTAAGGCTATAGTCTTACCTTCGTGTGCGTTTTTTGACCGTTCATAAATTCCCTTAATATTCACCCCAAGGCATCAAAATGTGTTGGAAAATGTATGACCATGATGTATTTTGTCCAAAAATTCAAATTCCATCATAAAATGAACATGTGATATTGCGCCAAATTTCCCAAAATACCTAAGGCTATAGTCTTACCTTCGTGTGCGTTTTTTGACCGTTCATAAATTCCCTTAATATTCACCCCAAGGCATCAAAATGTGTTGGAAAATGTATGACCATGATGTATTTTGTCCAAACAATTCAAATTCCATCATAAAATGAACATGTGATATTGCGCCAAATTTCCCAAAATACATAAGGCTATAGTCTTACCTTCGTGTGCGTTTTTTGACCGTTCATAAATTCCCTTAATATTCACCCCAAGGCATCAAAATGTGTTGGAAAATGTATGACCATGATGTATTTTGTCCAAAAAATTCAAATTCCATCATAAAATGAACATGTGATGTTTGCGCCAAATTTCCCAAAATACCTAAGGCTATAGTCTTACCTTCATGTGCGTTTTTTGACCGTTCATAAATTCCCTTAATATTCACCCCAAGGCATCAAAATGTGTTGGAAAATGTATGACCATGATGTATTTTGTCCAAACAATTCAAATTCCATCATAAAATGAACATGTGATATTGCGCCAAATTTCCCAAAATACCTAAGGCTATAGTCTTACCTTCGTGTGCGTTTTTTGACCGTTCATAAATTCCCTTAATATTCACCCCAAGGCATCAAAATGTGTTGGAAAATGTATGACCATGATGTATTTTGTCCAAACAATTCAAATTCCATCATAAAATGAACATGTGATATTGCGCCAAATTTCCCAAAATACCTAAGGCTATAGTCTTACCTTCGTGTGCGTTTTTTGACCGTTCATAAATTCCCTTAATATTCACCCCAAGGCATCAAAATGTGTTGGAAAATGTATGACCATGATGTATTTTGTCCAAAACAATTCAAATTCCATCATAAAATGAACATGTGATATTGCGCCAAATTTCCCAAAATACCTAAGGCTATAGTCTTACCTTCGTGTGCGTTTTTGACCGTTCATAAATTCCCTTAATATTCACCCCAAGGCATCAAAATGTGTTGGAAAATGTATGACCATGATGTATTTTGTCCAAACAATTCAAATTCCATCATAAAATGAACATGTGATATTGCGCCAAATTTCCCAAAATACATAAGGCTATAGTCTTACCTTCGTGTGCGTTTTTTGACCGTTCATAAATTCCCTTAATATTCACCCCAAGGCATCAAAATGTGTTGGAAAACGTATGACCATGATGTATTTTGTCCAAACAATTCAAATTCCATCATAAAATGAACATGTGATATTGCGCCAAATTTCCCAAAATACCTAAGGCTATAGTCTTACCTTCGTGTGCGTTTTTTGACCGTTCATAAATTCCCTTAATATTCACCCCAAGGCATCAAAATGTGTTGGAAAATGTATGACCATGATGTATTTTGTCCAAACAATTCAAATTCCATCATAAAATGAACATGTGATATTGCGCCAAATTTCCCAAAATACCTAAGGCTATAGTCTTACCTTCGTGTGCATTTTTTGACCATTCATAAATTCCATTAATATTCACCCCAAGGCATCAAAATGTGTTGGAAAATGTATGACCATGATGTATTTTGTCCAAACAATTCAAATTCCATCATAAAATGAACATGTGATATTGCGCCAAATTTCCCAAAATACATAAGGCTATAGTCTTACCTTCGTGTGCGTTTTTTGACCGTTCATAAATTCCCTTAATATTCACCCCAAGGCATCAAAATGTGTTGGAAAACGTATGACCATGATGTATTTTGTCCAAAAAATTCAAATTCCATCATAAAATGAACCTTTGATGTTTCGCCAAATTTCCCAAAATACCTAAGGCTATAGTCTTACCTTCGTGTGCGTTTTTTGACCATTCATAAATTCCCTTAATATTCACCCCAAGGCATCAAAATGTGTTGGAAAACGTATGACCATGATGTATTTTGTCCAAACAATTCAAATTCCATCATAAAATGAACATGTGATATTGCGCCAAATTTCCCAAAATACCTAAGGCTATAGTCTTACCTTCGTGTGCGTTTTTTGACCGTTCCTAAATTCCCTTAATATTCACCCCAAGGCATCAAAATGTGTTGGAAAATGTATGACCATGATGTATTTTGTCCAAAAAATTCAAATTCCATCATAAAATGAACATGTGATATTGCGCCAAATTTCCCAAAATACATAAGGCTATAGTCTTACCTTCGTGTGCGTTTTTTGACCATTCATAAATTCCATTAATATTC
>NW_023495272.1:0-185209 GCF_904425465.1 Colossoma macropomum | reverse complement strand
GGAAATCAGCAGAGCTACAGGTTGGGATTGGCTTGATACATCTGAACTGAATAGTGTCCCCAGCAGGTACAGCAGAGTGTGATGAGCTCAGGGTGGGCGTGGGACTCTGCATGTCATCTGTTAAAGAAATATAATTAGTAGTGTTGTAAATGCATTTAAATAGTAAACTGCTGTACAAACTACTACTTACCTAAGCACACAACTCCAGCGTCCTTATCATGTCCACAGTTCTCCTTTCCAAATCCTCTGTGTGAACACTGACTTAAGTATCGCTCAGTTCCTTTACATCCAACATTATCCAACCATGTTGGTTCAACTCCCTGACCAAAGTGGGCTCTGTTTAGTGCGCTGACCGCTCTGCCACATCCCATCTGCCTGCACACCACTGCTGCATCCTTCATGCCCCAGTTATTATCACATATTGTTCCCCACTGGCCATTGTACTGGATCTCCACTCTGCCACAACAGTGACTCTTACCATTTACCAGCCTGATCTCATTAGGGCCTAATTTATTGTAGAAAAACAAAAAAACTGTCTGTTGATGACATTAAAACATTGCAGAAGAAAAAAAATATTAGCTACAACATTACATTGCTATCTGAAAACATGGTCACATGAAGGCCTGCATGTAACTGTAATACCATAACAATTATTTGTAGTCAACCTCATTAGCCAGTGTGCTTTTTGCTATCCAGCCTAAAAAGCTTTGTAATGTCAGAGAACAAATAACTACTTTTAGTGGAAGACACTGATGGTATCCCAAGAAGCCTTTGATATACTGAGCTAGTATATCTACAGCTGTATTGTGCCACGGCTAAAAAAAAAATTAGAGTGAACCTTCCATTCAGAGGCCTGATATTATCCAACTGACAGTATAAGAATTATTATATTTAATTACAAAATTACAAATGTTGTTTAAAAGAAAAGCACACACCTGAAGTAAAATATTAAAAAATATTTTCTGCAAATGTAAATCCACTGTTACTTTAAATTTGAATAGCTTAAAATGTAACTAAAAAACAGTAACTGTTGAATAGCTTCAAAAAGCAACAACATAGGTCATTTGGCCAGGGGTGGCCAAAAATTTGCATATAATTGCACATTTGATCACAAGAAAATATGTAACCATACTGGTGCAAAAGCTAAGCTGGTATAAATCTATGCCAGCGAATTTTGCTACATAAGAGTAATCGAGGTGCAAACAGCAAGTTGTTACTGGGGATCCCTTTTTTTTTTGAAACTGCATCCTAAAACACGTGATACTGGTTTATTTGTACATTGAAATATACCTTAAAATGTACAACCCCATTTCCAAAAAAAGTTAGGAGGCTGTGCAGAATGTAAATAAAAACAGAATGCAATGATGATGTAACGTAAACCAAATTTTTTTTAATATATGCACATTTTAAATTTGATGCCAAAAACACGTTCCAAAAAGTTGGGACGGGGGCCTGTTTACCACTGTGTTTGATCACCTCTTCTTTCAACAACACTCTGTAAGCGATTTGGAACTGAGGAGACAATGCTGTAGTTTTGAAAGTGAAATGTTTTCCCGTTCTTGTTTGATGTAGGATTTCAGCTGCGCAACAGTTCGGGGTCTCTTTTGTCATATTTTTCATTTCATAATGTGCCAAATGTCATCAGTGGTGACAGGTCTGGACTGCAGGCACACCAGATTAGCACCTGGACACTTTTACTACAGAGCCATGCTACTGTAATACGTGCAGAATGTGGTTTGACATTGCCTTGCTGAAATAAGCAAGGCCTTCCCTGAAACAGACGTTGTCTGGATGGCAGCATATGTTGCCAAAACATGTATATATCATTCAGCATTAATGCTGCCTTTACAAATGTGCCATTCACCCATGCCATAAGCACATGTCCCCCTATACCATCATGAATACTGGCTTTTGAACTGTGCACTGATAACAAGCTGAGTGGTCTTTAGCCCGGGAAGACACAGCGTCCATGATTTCCAAAAAGAATTTCAGATGTCGATTTGTCGGACCACAGGACACTTCCACTTCCACTTCCCCTCAGTCCATTTTAAATGAGCTCAGGCCCAGAGAAGGTGGCAGCATTATATGGATCCTGTTTATATCCGGTTTCCTCCGTTTTAACTTGCATGTGTGGATGCAGTGACAAAATATTATTATTATTATTATTACTATTAAATTTCTGTTTTAGTTAACAGTTTTCTGCACAGTCAAAACATTTCACACAAGTAAGCTACTTTAGCACAGGCATGTTCTGTAGCTGTAAGCAAGTTTCCTGTCGCCACGCTGTGATGCTTTCATTAGCATATTTTAGTATACTGGAATTGAACTGCTTTGTTCAGTGGAAAAATGTGAACTCTGCACTACAGTTACACAAACATCAGTCTATGCAATCATAATAAGCCAATCAAGAGGAGTTCTGTGCTGTAATCCTGAATCACTGCCTCCAAGAATCAAATGTGTTAGATATGCTAAAAAGACTTACAAAAAAAGCTTACAAAAATGCATAAGGATAACATTTCAATGAGGAATATAAATAATTATATATTACATTTGTAACAACAACAATAAAAACCTGAGGTGGAGTGGTTGGTAAACTAGATGAACTATAATTATGTTTCAGAAGAAGTCTAAAGTATGGCCATGTGATCTGCTCATCATTCAACAACATGGCAAACTGCTTAAATGTGAACTAGCTCGGATAAGATTTTTAATTACGCTTCTACAGTATGGATTTTTATTCATATAATAACTTGTCCTTCTGTCCATCCATCCATCTATCCATCATCCTTTGGTCAAGGCTTTTAAACCTCACTCTTATAACTAAAGAATAAGTTTGCTTTGTTTTCCATGTAGTTACTCAGTAATACACCTTATGATGTAACAAGCTTTGGAATTTAAAAATGTTTAAATGGAATTTAAGAGGGACAGACCCAGGTGCATAGAAAATTACTAGAAATAATTTAATACCAACTATTGTAACTTCGCTCATTCAAAAGCAAAGAAACATAATCATGCAGAACTTTAACAGTACTTTTAAAACTTGTTTTTAAATGATCCCAATCATGGATCATCTTTAATACATGAGGAAATATATCCTGCAGATTAACACCCTGTACTGTGGCACTTCTGGCAAAAATGCCTAATCTAAAAAAAAGTTGGGACAGTAAATGCTAGTAAAAATAGAAAGCAGTAGTAGATACTGTTTGACCTGTATTAAACAGAAAACGGTACAAAAACATGACTGTTTTGTGTTTTCTATTATAAAACAAATGAAATCTCTTCTTTAACATGATAGGCCTACTAATTACTCTTTAAACATAAAAATAATGAATATATTTAAATGTACAAAATAAATTATTTAAGATTGGATATATTTTTAGATGAAAATATTAGCAGCGAAAATTTTTAATTACTTTCAAAATAAGACTTTGGAAAGTTTGGTTCAGTCAAACTTTGGGTCCTTGTGTTTGATTGCCATATAATCTGAAATCAACTGCTAAAAATGACTGATTTAAGAAGTTCATTAACCAAACAGACCATCTGGGCAGTGCAGCACTATGCAGGAACAGAAAAGGGAGAATACGTTTAAAGGAAAGCAAACTTTCTAGGAGAAAGAAGTAACTAACGTGCCATGTCCTTTAATTTCTTTCACTTTCAATTACTTTCACACATATTTCATTTGAAGTCAGATTGGCCTCAAAGAAGAACTGAAAATGTCTGATGCAAAAGTTTTGCAGAGTGACTGTAAGAATGATCGTGAGAAGATGGTGATTGTGACCCAGACTCAAGGTGATTATAGTGCAGTTCATTTCCTTCGTTTTCATACATTTTTCCACACCATCAACATCAAGTACACACCACACCATCAACAGTTATAAGAGCGAGGCATAAAACGCCTTGACCAATGGATGGATGGATGGATGGATGGACAGACGGACAAGTTATTATATTATTTGAAATCGATACTGTAGAAAAGTAAATTAAAAACCTTATTACAGGTAATTCAGAAGAAAACTGTAGGCACAGGAAGAGCATTGTAAAGTTTACGCGTGAGGAACACTCACTTTTTGTTTTCACACTTTAATCTGATTTATTACTTTCAAAATAAGACTTTGGATATGTTCAGTCACACTGTACACGTCCCTGGAGTTTGGTTGCCATATAACCTAAAATCGACTGTTTAAAAAAAACAGCAGTGAACTGATTTAAGAAGTTTGGTAACCGAACAGGCTAACTGGCCAGTAATAGAAAAGACAAACATTCAATATAAAGCAAATTTTACAGGAAGAAAAGTTACTACTATGCCATGTCCTTTCATTTTTATCACTCACATACTTTATTTAAAATCAGACTTTCTTTGAAGAAAAACTGAAAATGTCTGATGCAAAAGTTTTGCAAAGTGACTGTAAGAATGACTGTGAGAAGATTGTGACTGTGACCCAGAATCAAGGTTATTATAGTGCAGGGAACATTTTCTGTTTTCCACCCCATCACCATCAAGTACACATCACAATATCACTCTGACGCTTTTTGTGTTTGCAATACTAATTAAATTATTTGTATTTAGCAATTTTGTTATGAACTTATTATTTTTAAATACTTGAAAAAATGATGATGCTTTACATTTTGTCTGTGAAACTGTCCATATTACACCATTCTGTGTATATAAAACCATCACTAATTTCAACATCCAATTATGAAAAAGGGTCATTTTAACCCAGGAAGTGCAGAAGAGTTTATAAGAGCACACTGTCTGAACAGTTTAGTTTTACGACCCCATTTCCAAAAAAGTTGGGATGCCAAATGTTTCAGTGCTGACAGGTCTGGATTGCAGACAGGCCAGTTTAACACCCAGACTATTTTAATATAGAGCAATTGCTGCTGTTTTACATGCAGAATGTAGTTTTTCATTGTCTTGCTGAAATAATCAAGGCCTTCCCTGAAAAAGATGTCGTCTGGATGGCAGCATATGTTGCCAAAACATGTATATATCGTTCATGTCACCAATGCCATGCCAAATTTTGATTTGGCAGACCACAGGACACTTTTCCACTTTGCCTCTCTCAAATGAACGGCCCAGCAAAGGTGGCAGCATTTCTGGATCCTGTTTATATATGGTTTCTTCTTTGAGTTTTAACTTGTATTTGTGGATCAGGGTGGTCAGGGTAAAAAAAGCACTTAAATCCCTACTTCAGTAAAAGTATTGTTACTGTAGTGATAATTTACTTGCAAAAAAGTAAAAGTATTAATAAAAGAAATTACTCAAGAGTAAATACACTACATTTCCACAAGTATTCGCTCGTCTGGCTTCACACGCATATGAACTTGAGTGACATCCCATTCTTAATCCATAGGGTTTAATATGATGCCCACCCTTTGCGGCTATAGCAGCTTCAACTCTTCTGGGAAGGCTTTCCACAAGGTTTAGGAGTGTGTTTATGGGAATTTTTGACCATTCTTCCAGAAGCGCATTTGTGAGGTCAGACACTGATGTTGGACGAGAAGGCCTGGCTCGCAGTCTCCGCTCTAATTCATCCCAAAGGTGTTCTATCGGGTTAAAGTCAGGACTCTCAAGTTCTTCCCCACCAAACTCACTCATCCATGTCTTTATGGACCTTGCTTTGTGCACTGGTGCGCAGTCATGTTGGAACAGGAAGGGGCCGTCCTTAAACTGTTCCCACACAGATGGGAGCATGAAATTGTTCAAAATCTCTTGGTATGCTGAAGCATTAAGCGTTCCTTTCACTGGAACTAAGGGGCCGAACCCAACTCCTGAAAAACAACACCACACCATAATCCCCCCTCCACCAAACTTTACACTTGGCACAATGCAGTCAGACAAGTACCGTTCTCCTGGCAACCGCCAAACCCAGACTCGTCCATCGGATCTGCAGAGAACACGTCTCCACTGCTCTAGAGTCCAGTGGTGGTGCTTTACACCACTGCATTTGACACTTTACATTGCGCTTGGTGATGTAAGGCTTGGATGCAGCTGCTCGGCCATGGAAACCCATTCCATGAAGCTCTCTACGCTGTTCTTGAGCTAATCTGAAGGCCACATGAAGTTTGGAGCTCTGTAGCGATTGACTCTGCAGAAAGTTGGCGACCTCTGTGCACTATGCGCCTCAGCATCCGCTGACCCCACTCTGTCATTTTACATGGCCTACCACTTTGTGGCTGAGTTGCTGTCGTTCCCAATCGCTTCCACTTTGTTATAATACCACTGACAGTTGACTGTGGAATATTTAGTAGCGAGGAAATTTGTTGCACAGGTGGCGTCCTATCACAGTACCACGCTGGAATTCACTGAGCTCCTGAGAGCAACCCATTCTTTCACAAATGTTTGTAGAAGCAGTCTGCATGCCTAGGTGCTTGGTTTTATACACCTGTGGCCATGGAAGTGATTGGAATACCTGAATTCTATGATGTGGATGGGTGAGTGAATACGTTCGGAAATATAGTGTATATATGAGTTCAAGTTTTTGTGTATCTGCAATCACAACTGAGTTGACTCTGGCTACGTTACTGGAAATATTCTGTACAAACAACACTACAGCAAAACATATTACATAAGAAAAAAAGTTTGGAGGGAGAATGAGAGATCAAGACAAAGAAGGGGTGAGAGGCTGTGTTCTGTGATGAACAGACAGAAGTCTCTGATGTGCGTGTGGTCGTGCACTTCTAGAATTCTGTAGTTCACCAGCACTTCATTTAAAATGAATGAGTTTAATGTGAGATTTGCTGAGCAGGTTCGGAAAACTGTGTCCGCTTACTACCATATTGTACATATTGCTATGTAACTGATGCACTAGCTAATGTGATATCTGGTCTGGCTGTATACAGAGATACACAACAAAACAACTTCATACTCCACCACCCGCAAACTTATCAGAAAGCAGTTTAGACCAGCAAGTATAATAAAAAAAAAAGGTGGAAAAAAAATCTGAGCATGACAGAATTATCTTTCATTAGAAAATGAATTAAGATGACCATTTGGAGTGTGTTTCTTTCTCCATTACACTTGCCATCTCTGACATCAGTGTTGTTGTTGCATCCAAGTTGCTTTGATTTGATTGGTTGAATCAGAACTGAATCTTTTAAATTAAACCATGCTTTCTTCTAATTGGTTTAAGAGCTGACACAGACAATTATTCTTACTCTGTAAGGGTTATTGAAAGAAATTCATTCAAGTAAGAAGAAACGTACTATAATTTAATTCTACTCCAAAAAGAAGCGTTAGAGAAAAGAAAAAAACTTTACTCAAGCACAGCAATGTTTAGTTTCCACCCCTGATTATTACTCATTATTTTTGCAAATATTTTGTGTGCATTCCCAGAAAGACTGGTTCATTAAGCTTTCAGTCATTTTCAATGTGTAGCAGCTGAATGAACAAGGTTGACCAAAGTAGCCACTTTTAAACACATTCAAATAAGCATGCATAAAGAGTTTTGGTCATGATAATACAGTCTTATACGGAAAGAACTATAAAGAAAATGTGTTATTCTGTTATTATCTAACTACACTACGGGGCTAAAAACATTCTTAAATTGAATTGATTTTTAAACTTATAATTAATATATAAATAAATAATTAAATAATTAAAATATATTCCTGAACAGTTTGCTAAAAGGCACTGACTTTCCACAAGATGACTTTATAATGTTTTCCTCAGCGTTTACAAAGATTCTTACAAGGGGACGATCAAGAAAGTGCTAATCTTAATTTACAGGATTAGGATTGTTTACGTCAACCTCCTACAAGACCCAGTGAGTCAGATTTGACTGAGAACCAATGTTTAAAGTACTGAAATGCCATTCCAGCACACTTATGTAGTGTTTTAACACAGAGTAGCTCAGTTTTAGCACAAACAGGTCTGAAAGCTTGAAAGCTGAAACCTCCTGATTTCAGCATCATACGCTTGGAATATTTACTGATCACTTAATGTTAATTGATTAGAGGGGTCAGTGCAGCAGCAATATCAATATTACCAGGTTACTGAACATGTTTTTTTTTCCTTACCTGAGCAGATAACACCAGCATCTTTACCATGATTACAGTTGTGTTTGTAAAATCCACCATGAGAGCAATTAAAGAGAGAGCTTTCATTTCCAGAACAAGCAACATTATCCAGAACTATTTGGCCACTTCCCTGACCAAAGTGGGCACTGTTGTAAGCGCTGACCGCTCTGCCACATCCCATCTCCGCATCATTGAGGTCCCAGTTATCATCACACACTGTTCCCCACTGCCCGTTATAATAGACCTCCACCCTACCAGAACATGGGTCACTTCCATTAACGAGTCTTAAGCCTGTCACAAATAAAGAACAATGAACAGTTTTATCAAACATAGCTGTTTAAAAGGGATTGCAACAGGTTTATGTTGGTGTATAAAAAAGATAAAAGTCTTGTTTTCTGCAGATATGAGACAGGCTTTGTTTCAAGCTGAGAAATACAATAAGCACCTGGACTTATCTTGCATCAAAGCCTCTCTCATTTCTTTCACTGTTATTATTATTGGCAAGACAGAGACACAGGAAACAGAGCGCTTTAAACAAACACTCTTTTATTGAACATTATTATTATTATTATTATTATTAATAGTAGTAATAGTAGTAGTCTTCATTATTTTTGCAAGGCTGGTTCAATAAGTCTTCAGTCATTCACCCTGTATTGGTAATGTTCATAGTTGTAAAAAGGAACTTGCATCTGCATCTAATTGTGATCGTTTGTATTTTCATGTCCAATTTTTATTTTTCAAACCACTAAAAATATCGTAAAAGTAAAATGTAAAAAATAAAAATTATTTAAGAAAAGGTCCAGGTCTGGAGAGTTTACTGTAAAAAGTCTTCATTAGTGCTTTTGTTTCTGTTTTCAGAAAACAATTAGGTGAAAAGATTTTAACAAGGGAATGTTCAAGAAAGTGCTGATCTCAATTTACAGGACTAGGAATGATGATGTCAACCTTCTTCAAGACCCAGTGAGTCAGATTTGGCTGAGTTAAGAGAACTAATGTTTAAAGTAGTGAAATGCCATTCCAGTGTATTTCTCTAGTGTTTTAACACAGAGTAGCTCAGTTTTAGCACAAACAGGTCTGAAAGCTTTGGTGCTCTCCTGATTTCAGCAATATACACTGTATATGTTTACTGACCACTGAACTTGAATTAATTAGAGGGGTCAGTGCAACAGCAATATCAAAATTACATGGTTATTTTATAAGTAATTTTTCCTTACCTGAGCAGATAACACCAGCATCTTTACCATGATTACAGCTGTGTTTGCCAAGTCCTTTATGAGAGCAATTTGTGAGGGTGCTTTCATTTCCAGAACAACCAACATTATCCAGAAGTATTTGGCCACTTCCCTGACTAAAGTGGGCACTGTGAGGGGCGCTGACTGCTCTGCCACATCTCATCTCTCTGCACACCACTGCTGCGTCTTTGATGTCCCAGTTATTATCACACACTGTTCCCCACTGGCCGTTATAATTAACCTCCACTCTACCAGAACACGAGTCATTTCCATTGACGAGTCTTAAGCCTGTCACAATTAAAGAACAATGAACTGTTTTATTAAAAACATTTTTGCAGAACTTTACTTAGAGTTACTTAGAGATTGGTTCATTAAGTCATTTCCCTGTGTTGGTAATGTTAATAGTAATACAAAGTTATAAAGTTAACATAAACATCAACCAGCATAACACTCTTTAGATAATTGATGCTGAAATGCAACAAAGCTACAAAAAAGAAACTTGAGTATGTCATGCAATACAGTTTAACGTGTGCCTCCAGTTCAGTTTTACCTACACATTTTGATTGTCTCAGTGACACGACAAGCTTAAAATGAACTATTTTCTGGTTCTAATCACTGTTTCTTATTTCAGCAGCTGGTTGGGTGAGGTTCAGAGATGCGGCCATTTTTAGACACTTTTAAGTAAGCTAACAAAAAAACTTTTGGTCATCATAATACAGTCCTAAATGTAAAGATGTTGTGCCTCCCTCCGGCCCTGCTGTCACCACTTCTTTCTCATTCCAAAGCCGATGCCCTGTTTCATATTGTTTCATACAGAATGACAAAAAAGTGTCAGTCGGTGAACCTGAACCTATCCTTCCCTTGTCAGTTCTGATCACTTCTATCCATACATTGTATTTGATTGGGGCCCACAATTCGTCTCTTTTGTATGGAAAGAGTTGTTTGAACATCTCAGGGTCACTGTTAGTCTTACGTCTGCTTATTGCCCTCAGTCTAATAGACAACTTGAGAGGGGTAACCAGGAACTTGAAAAATTCCTGAGACTGTTTTGTCACAACAACCATTCTGAGTGGTCTAAATATCTTGTTTGGGCAGAGATGGCCTAGAACTCTCGTGTCTGTTCAGCCACAGGAATGACATCATACCAGTGTGTCTTGGGCTATCAGCCTCCTCTGGCACCCTGGACCACCACACCCTTGGATGTACCAGCTGTTGATGACTGGATGAAATGGAGTGAGGAGGTCTGGGAGAAAACACACTGCAGGATTGAAACAGCTCTCCAGCGGGGCAAGCAGAAAGCAGACTGCCACCAAGGAAAGACCCCTTCCTTCCAGCCTGTTGACTGGGTGTGGTTATCGACTCGGGATCTCAGGTTTGAGGAGGGTTGTAAATACTCCAACCTAAGCATACTAGTCCGTTCCAGATTTTCAAACAGATTAATGAAGTTACATACCAGTTTGACTTGCCTGCCCCTGTGTATGCTGTTCACAAGGTGCTGAACTCCAGGAGGCGTGGAGTGGAACTTCAGTACTTCACTGATTGGGAGGGATACGGCCCGTAGGAGAGATGTTGCGTGGCTATGGTTGGGTGTTTTTTACAATCAACATCCTGAAAAGCCAGCATCGCGTCCCAGAAGCCACCCGAGGAAATTCATCTCCACTTCCTGTCATGTCCTTTCACGTACTCATTTCAGTCACCGATCACGCAGCCCTTCACTCTCCCAGTACCACGATGGAAAGGGGGTCCTGCTGTCCAGTATCTCCAGTCACGTAGTTAGTGGTCGTCATGGGCACCCTCGCTCCAGGGCTGTCCTTGACTCTTTGGCAGGGGGATACTGTCACGCTTCCCGTCCAGCCCCGCTTCCCGTCCAGCCCCGCTGTCACCACTTCTCAGCCTCCAGACTTTATTTCCCAGAATGCCCTACCAGATCACATGACCCCAGACCTCCCTCACATGACCTCCCACCACTCCACATTGATTCATTGATTTAGGTCACTTGGATTGGATTAGATTAGATTAGGTGACCCTTATTAGTCCCAAAATGGGGAAATTTCACCTCCGCAATTTAACCCACCCATGCAGTGAAACACCACATACACATTAGTCAAGACATACACTAGGGGGCAGTGAGCACACTTGCCCAGAGCAGTGGGCAGCCTTAACCGACAACCTTCCGGTTGCAAGGCTGGTTCCCTAACCTCCAACCCATAGCCCACACTACTTAAACTACCCTCAAAGACAAAACTTCATTGCAAAGTATTGTCTTTGTCACAGAGTATTATCGAGCCTTCCAGTATGTTACTTTGTCTGTCCATGTATGACCTTCGTTTTGTTTATTTCTGACCTCACTTTAGCCCAGCCTTTGTGTATTGTTTGTATTTTAGTTTAGTTTAGGGATTCTGTTGTTTAGATTGCCCCTATGGTTACTGTTCTCTCAATCTGGCTTTTGTCTTTGGACTGTTTGACTTTGTTTTGGATTTCCCTTTTGCTAATGAAGCAGTTTTACATTCAGTTGGGTCCAAGAGCATCTGAGCTGTGTCCGAACGTGACATTAAGACAATAAAGGAAATGTGCTGTTCAAAAAGTCTTTGTTGCTATTTATCTTGCTGCATAAAACTCCATAAAAAGCCTAGAAAAAAACTTAAACTCAACAAATTCTTAAACTTGAACATATCCCTTAACATGCATTTCTTGGATACAGTTTTATTTGAATAATCTAGCTCCTCATATTGTGGTGTGTTTAATCTTTCATTAGATGTAATTATCATATAGATTTTTAATATTTTAAACCACTGAAATATCTTGGAGGTTGTGTGTAAAAAGCAGATAAATTAAAAAAATGCGACCTATTCTGGAGAGTTTCATGTAAAAAGTCTTTAGAAGTGCTTGTGTTTCTGTTTACAAGCTATAGTTTGATGAAAGGGTCTGACCCTCCATATGAAGACTTTATAATGTTTTCCTGAATGTTTACAAAGATTCTTACAAGGCGATGTTTGAGAAAATGCTAATCTTAATTTACAGTATTACAACGTTTATGTCAACCTCCTACAAGACCCAGTGAGTAAGATTTGGTTAAGAGAACTAACGTTTAAAGTACTGAAATCCCATTGCAGCATTTTTCTCTAGTGTTTTACCACAGAGTAGCTCAGTTTTAGCACAAACAGGTCTGAAAGCTTTGGTGCCATTTTGATTTTAGCATTACATGCTTAGTATGCTTAATGTTAATTGATTAGAGGGGTCAGTGCAGCAGCAATATCAATATTACATGGTTATGAATTGAAAATGAGTTTTCCTTACCTGAGCAGATAACACCAGCATCTTCACCATGACCACAGCTATGTTTGTAAAATCCATCATGGGAGCAACTTGATAGAGAGCTTTCATTTCCAGAACAACCAACATTATCCAGAAATATTGGATCACTTCCCTGACCAAAGTGGGCTCTGTGAGTGGCGCTGACCGCTCTGCCACATCTCATCTCTCTGCAAACCACCTTCGCATCACTGAGGTCCCAGTTACTGTCACATACTGTTCCCCACTGGCCATTATAATAGACCTCCACTCTACCAGAACACGGGTCACTTCCATTAATGAGTCTTAAGCCTGTCACAATTAAAGAACAATGAACAGCTTTATCAAACATAGCTGTTTAAAAGGGATTGTAACAGGTCTATGTTGGTGTATAAAAAAGATAAAAGTCTTGTTTTCTGCAGATATGAGACAGGCTTTGTTTCAAGCTGAGAAGTACAATAAGCATCTGGACTTATCTTGCATCAAAGCCTCTCTCATTTCTTTCATTGTTATTATTATTGGCAAGACGGAGTCACAGGAAACAGCTTTGAGCAAATGCTCTTTTATTGAACATTATTATTATTATTATCATTATTAATAGTAGTAGTAGTAGTAGTCTTCATTATTTTTGCAAGGCTGGTTTAATAAGTCTTTAGTCATTCAGCCTGTATTAGTAATGTTCATAGTTATAAAAAGGAACTTGCGTCTGTCATGTAATACAGTCCTAAATGTGCAATCAGTTCAGCTTTACCCATGCATTTTTGATTGCTTGTCTCCTGAATAGTGACATGACAAGCAGAGCTCAAAATGAACTATTTTCTATTGTTTCTATTGACTATATTTTGTTTCAGCAGTTGGTTGAGTGAGGTTGAGAGAAGTGGCCATTTTTAAGCACTTTTGAGTAAGACATTTTGAAGAACTATAAATGAACTGTGCTGTTTAAAAGTCTTTGCTGTTATCTATTTCACCGAATTACAGCCCTAAGAAAAATTCTAAAACTGATTCATAAACTTGAACTGCTAATATATGGTTTTATTTGGATAATCTAGCTCCTCATATTATTGTGAGTTTAATTGTCATCATATGTAATTTTCATGTCCATTTTTTATTTTTCAAACCACTAAAAATATCGTAAAAGTAAAATGTAAAAAATAAACATTATTTAAGAAAAGGTCCAGGTCTGGAGAGTTTACTGTAAAAAGTCTTCATTAGTGCTTTTGTTTCTGTTTTCAGAAAACAATTAGGTGAAAGGCTTTTAACAAGGGGATGTTCAAGAAAGTTCTGATCTTAATTCAAGACCCAGTGAGTCAGATTTGGCTGAAATGCCATTCCAGTGTACTTTTCTAGTGTTTTAACACAGAGTAGCTCAGTTTTAGCACAAACAGGTCTGAAAGCTTTGGTGCCCTCCTGATTTCAGCAATATACACTGTATATGTTTACTGACCACTTGAACTGATTAGAGGGGTCAGTGCAGCAGCAATACCAAAATTACATAGTTATGAACTGAAAAGGAATTTTTCCTTACCTGAGCAGATAACACCAGCATCTTTACCATGATTACAGCTGTGTTTGCCAAGTCCTTTATGAGAGCAGTTTGTGAGGGTTCTTTCATTTCCAGAACAACCAACATTATCCAGAACTATCTGGCCACTTCCCCGACCAAAGAGGGCACTGTGAGTGGCGCTGACCGCTCTGCCACATCTCATCTCTCTGCACACCACCTCCGCATCATTGATGTCCCAGTTATTATCACACACTGTTCCCCACTGGCCGTTATAATAGACCTCCACTCTACCAGAACATGAGTCATTTCCATTGACGAGTCTTAAGCCTGTCACAATTAAAGAACAACGAACAGATTTATCAAAAACATGGACTTTTAAAAAGGGATGGCAAGAGAAAAACAGAAAAAACAAAACAGAACTTTAGGCAAATGCTCTTCTACTGAATCACCTCCCAGTGCAAAATGAACGGTGAGGATAACAGGCAGGTCACTTCTAACCACTTAACTCTACATGGCAGTGAACACTTGACCAACTACCACACAGCCCAGCACAGAATAACACATACCTGCACCTCTGCACGTCTTTAACTAACAAGCACAACTATTCACACAATAGGGACGCTACACTATTATTATTTTTATTATTATTATTATTACTCTTTATTATTTTTGCAGAGCTTTGCTAAGAGTTACCAGAAAAATCTGTTCATTAAGTTAAATCTGTTCATCCACTGCGACCCAGAAGGATAAGCAGTTTAGATGATGTATGTGTGTATGTATGTATGTATGTATGAATATGTCATGCAATACAGCTTAACGTATTTTCCTTACCTGAGCAGATAACACCAGCATCTTTACCATGATTACAGCTGTGTTTGTAAAATCCTTCATGGGAGCAACCAGACAGAGAGCTTTCATTTCCAGAACAACCAACATTATCCAGAAGTATTGGACCACTTCCCTGACCAAAGTGGGCATTGTGAAACACGCTGACCGCTCTGCCACATCTTGACTCTCTGCACACCACCTCCGCATCATTGATGTCCCAGCCATCATCACACACTGTTCCCCACTCGTCATTATGATAGACCTCCACTCTACCAGAACATGGGTCACTTCCATTAACGAGTCTTACGCCTGTCACAATTAAAGAAAAATGAACAGATTTATCAAATATGGGCTTTTAAATGAGACTGACACATGTTTCTGTAGATGTAAAAAAAAAAAATAATAATTTACAGTATTAGAGATGTTTACATCAACCTCCTTCAAGACCCAGTGAATAAGATTTGAGTTAAGAGAACTAATGTTAAAAGTACTGAAATGCCATCCCAACACATTTCTCTAGTGTTTTAACACAGAGTAGCTCAGTTTTAGCACAAACAGTTCTGAAAGCTTTGAAGCCCTTGTGATTTCAGCACTTTATACTTTGTATGTTCATTGATCAATTAATGTTAATTGATTTGAGGGGTCAGTGCAGCAGCAATATCAATATTACAAGGTTGTGAATTAAAAACAAGTTCTTCCTTACCTGAGCAGATAACACCAGCATCTTTACTGTGATAACAGCTATGTCTGCCAATTCCTTTATGAGAGCAATTTGTGAGGGTGCTTTCATTCCCAGAACAACCAACATCATCCAGAAGTATTTTGCCACTTCCCTGACCAAAGTGGGCACTGTGAAGCGCACTGATCGCTCTGCCACATCTCATCTCTCTGCACACCACCGCCGCGTCATTCATGTCCCAGTCATTATCACACACTGTTCCCCACTGGCCATTATAATAGACCTCCACTCTACCAGAACACGAGTCAAATCCATTAACAAGTCTTAAGCCTGTCACAATTAAAGAACAACGAACAGTTTCATCAAACATGAGCTTTTTAAAAGGAATTGCCACATTTTTGTAGATGTATAAAAAAGTCTTGTTATCTCCTGACATGAGACAGGCATGGATTCAAGCTGAGAAATACAATAAGCCCCTGGATTTAGCTTGCATCTAAGCCTATCTCATAATTATTCAATAAAATAATAATAACAACAATTAGTATTATTACTATTCTTATTATTATAAAAAGATTGCAAAAAGCAAAGATTGTGATAGTCCTTTACATGTAGAATGTAGTTCTACATGTAAAGGACTATAAATGAAATGTGCTGTTCAAAAAGTATTTTCTATTATTTATTTTAACGCATAACAGGCGTAAGAAACATTCTTAAACTAAAATGATTCTTAAGCTTGAACATCCTCCTGAACTTGGATTACTTGTTTATGGTTTTATTAGGATAATCTAGCTCCTCAGATTATGGTGTGTTTAATCTATTTATCATTACGAGTAACTGTCATATGCATTTGTTATATCTCAAATCGCTAAAATATCCCAAAAGTAAAAAGAGAAAAACAGATTATTTAAGAATATTTCCAGGTCTGGAGAGTTTAAATGTAAGCAGTCTTCATTAGCCCTTGTGTTTCTGTTTACAGATTACAGTTTAGTGAATGGTGCTGACCCTCCACATGAAGACATTATAATATTTTCCTGAATGTTCAGAAAGAAAAGTCAAGAAAATGCTAATATTAATTTACAATTTACAATACGCTGAGAACTAATGTTTAAAATACTGAAATGCCATTCTAGCACACTTCTCTAGTGTTTTAACACAGCGTAGCTCAGTTTCAGCACAAACAGGTCTGAAAACTTTGGTGCCTTTCTAATTTCAGCACTTTATGCTTTGTATGTTCACTGACCAATTAATGTTAATTGATTAGAGAGTTATGGTTATGAATTGAAAATTAGTTTTTTCTTACTTGAGCAGATAACACCAGCATCTTCACCATGATGGCAGTTGTGTTTGCCAAGTCCTGTATGAGAGCAATTTGTGAGGGTTCTTTCATTTCCAGAACAACCAACATTATCCAGAAGTATTTGGCCAATTCCCTGACCAAAGTGGGCACTGTGAAGGGCGCTGACTGCTCTGCCGCATCTCATCTCTCTGCACGCCACCGCTGCATCATTGATGTCCCAGTCATTATCACACACTGTTCCCCACTGGCCGTTATAATAGACTTCCACTCTACCAGAACACGAGTCAAACCCGTTAACAAGTCGTATGTCTGTCACAAAAAAAAAAATCAACAGTTTTATCAAATATGGGCTTTTTGAAAGGAACTGCTACATGGTTTTATAGATGTAAAAAGTAGTGTTGTCTGTAGATCCTAATTTGACATCCAACCCATTTCTGCAGACATAAGGCAGGCTTTGATTCAAGCTGAGAATTACGATAAGCACCTGCATTTAATTTGCATCAAATCTAATTTCTTTCAGTATTCTTCTACTTTTTATTATTATTACCAAGGGTGAAAATTCCTACTTAAGTAAAAACACTGTTACTGATACTTTACCTGAGTACAGGTATCAATAAAGAAAATTACTCAAGTAAGAGGAAATAAGCAGTTTACTGGAAAACTACTTGAGTAGATGAGTTACTTTTTCGTAACAACAATCACAGTTTAAAAATGTTTGAGTTGATTCAGCAATATCATTGGAAATAATATGTACAAACAAAACTAAAAAAACATAATATTACATGAGAAAAATGTACTGAGTCCTGAGAGTGATCAAAGTATACTCTGCTAGTGAACATTCACACATCTTTCTGTGATCTGTGAAAGGAACAAGATTTACATTATCGCTAATAATGTATTTCATGATTAGATGATTATAAGAGGCGTCAGAGTTCCTCTCTTTCCAATAGTTGTTTGGAATCCCTGCACGGCTATGCAGAACTGAATACAACCCCAATTCCAAAAACGTTAGGATGCTGTGTAAAATGTAAATAAATGTAAATAAAAACTGAATGCAATGATTTGCAAATCGTATAGACCCATATTTTATTCACAATAGAACACAGAACACATATCAGATGTTGACAGTGAGACATTTTACCATTTCATGAAAAAAATTAACTTATTTAGAACTTGATGGCAGCAACACATCTCAAAAAAGTTGGGACAGGGCCAACAAAAGGCTGAGAAAGTAAGTGATACTAATAAAAAACACTTTGAGGAGCGATTTGCAACTAACTCACATGACTGAGTATAAAAAGAGCATTTTAGAGAGGCAGAGTCTCTCAGAAGCAAAGATGGGCAGAGGTTCACCAATCTGCGAAAAACTGCGTCTAAATATTGTGAAACAATTTCAGCAAAATCTTCCTCAACGTAAAATTTCAAAGATTTTGGATATCCCACCATTTGCAGTATGTAATATCATCAAAAGATTCAGAGAACCTGGAGAAATCCCTGTACACAAGGGACAAGGCCGATGGTCAATATTGGATTCTTGTGATCTTTGGGCCCTCAGGCCGCACTGCATTCAAAACAGGCATATTTTGTACTGGAAATCACTGCATGGGCTCAGAAACACTTCCAGAAATCATTATCTGTAAACACAGTTCACCGTGCAATCCACAAATGCACGTTAAAGCTGTATCATGCAAGGAAGAAGCCATATGTCAACACAATCCAGCAACGCCGCCGTTGTTCACTGTCTTACATATAAAAGCCACAGTTTGGGAGCCACATTTTTAATGTAATTAAGCTGAATGTACACCTCCAGAAATGAAAAAATAAAAGACACAACTAATGAATTTAAACACTAGAAAACACTTAGCAAGTATATAAATCTGGTACACTGTTAAAGGTAAAGGTTGTGTGCAGGTACATTTTTTGTTCATCAAAGTAAAAAATGCAAATGCATCCTCAAAAAAACTTTAAAAATATAATTACAATTGGTAACACTTTACATTAAGGGTTGCCAATCAATCATTAATTATATTATAATCAACAATTAATTTCCCATAATTTGATTCTTTAATGTTGTTCTTATTTTTTGCAATTACAGATTATGTTGATAATAGTTTTGGTTAATTAGCCACATGTCCAGCATTTAAGACCAAATTTACATGCACTCCTACCAGATATGAGTTTGTACAGATATGCCAAAGATGAAAGTGATGAATAACAAAACCGTCCATGAATTTGTGTGCGCTCATCTTACGGTCAGATGTGACCATAAGCATCTTTAATGAACAAGAACCAATGTGAGAAAAGTGAAGCAACTGAATATATGGAGGTGATGGAAAGTTAATTAACAGATAATTAGCGGGATTAACACATAAGTGCTAGCAAGTTATCATGTTACTTCTTTATATGAATAAAAATACTTATTAGTTCATTAACAATGTAATAAGCAGCAGTTAATACACAGATAATGAGTAAGTAAGCCATAAACTAATGACAGACTAACTTATCAACTAACAGTGTATTCAATTACTAATTGATAAGTGCTTAAACAGTTACTAAGTAATAGCTAATGCTTAATGAAGAGTTAACTAGTAACTAAATTATGGGAAATTAATAGTTGATTATTATATAATTAATGATTGATTGGTGACCCTTAATGTAAAGTGTTACCTTACAATTACACTGGATAACTGGAATATGGTACACTTATGTTCCCTAACTAAAGGTACTGATGACTTACCCTTGAAGGTACCACCCCAGTAGCAACAGGGGTACTGCCCCAGTAACAGTCCCTTTTTTCTAAGAGTTTACTGCACCTTTAATACGTAATATAGCTAATATTTCCTATGTGGCTCTGTTTGAAATGGCTTTGAGAAAAAGTATTGTCCTCTGTCTACACAAGTCACAAACCCTGGAGTTTTTTTCCTATCCTGTGGCAGAAGAGCCACGCTACCACTGATTGAGAGATTCCCAATGATGATTTTTTTGATGTTCCCTTTTTCCTACTCTTTACCTTCGTTGCAATCTTTTTTTTGTCCCTAATAAATGGCCTAATAAATGACACTCTTCTGGGTGTGCCAACTGTGGAACGTGACTGTCTTCCTTCTGTGTTGTCCCATGCGTTGCCACAGCTCACAATGGTGAAGAACGTGGGCATTATAACACAGATTTTTGAGGGTAGAGTCATTTTTTTTTCCTTTCTTGCCAACATGGATCACTGGATCATGGATACTCCAACACCTCCTAGAGAACAGTGCTTGCCAGCAAGAAGTCACTCACAGAGTTGGCTCTTAACTTACAAGCCCTCACAGAAGAGCTACTAGCTTCTCGCCCAAACACAGTCCCTCCCTGATCCTAAGGTAGCAGCCCACAGCCTCCTCACCAAACTGACCCCAGCGACCATACAGAAGCACATTTTTTCACCTTTGAAACAATAGCTGAGTGGAAACTGTGAGACAAAAAAGAATGGGTCTTTTAGTGGTCTCCATCCTTGTCCCATTCGTCACTGGAGAAGCTCAGTTAGCTTGCTACCCCCTTCTTCCTGACAATTTACATACCTATAACATACATACATCATCTAAACCACTTATCCTTCTGGGTCGCGGTGGGGTGCCTGAGCCTATCCCAGCTGTCATTAGGCGGAAGGCAGGATACACCCTGGACAGGTCGCCAGTCCATCGCAGGGCAGACAGACAGACATACACATTCACACCTAGGGGCAATTTAGCAAGTCCAATTAGCTTAACTGCATGTTTTTGGACTGTGGGAGAAAACCCATGCAGACACGGGGAGAACATGCAAACTCCTCACAGAAACGACCCTGGTCGCCCGGCCAGGAATCGAACCCAGGCCATTCTTGCTGTGAGGCAACAGCGCTACCCACTGCACCACCGTGCTGCCCATACCTAAAACAGACTAAAAAAAATAAAAATAGTCTCCCAGGTAGGGCTGGGGCCTGCAGTGACTGCTGCTGTCTACCATCGCTGGGCTTACAAACCAGGTATTCCTCCCTCCCAACAAATAGGTCAGCTCCTTTGTATCACATGCAGGTGGTTGTTACCCAAACCTCAGGAAGTGGAGAGGATAATGGAAAAGGTTGCTATAGACCAATTTCTATGAACTCTTCAGAATGAAACACAAAAAGCAGTGGGATTGAGAAGCCCTAACACACCACAACATGGTAACTGCACCCGAGCATGCCAAAGCCACTCTTGGGCTTCCTCAGTACTACCATAAAGAAACAAACCAATCTCCTTTGTTAAGAAAGAATCTGCCCCAACACCGTAGAGAAACCAACCGTGAAAAACAAATTTCAGAAAGACATTTTTTTCAGGTCCCTGGTAGTGCAAAAGACAGACCTATGCCCTCTGAGCCCGAATTCACCCTGGCCCCTAGCCCTAGAAAAGCCTAATTGGCTAGCAGGCTGCCACTCACTCTCCAGGTCTGCAATATCTTGCCACACTTCCATGTATCACCCCCTAACAGATGGCTTGGTTGAACGTTTCAATCAGGTCAAAAAGAACCTGTTGAAAAGGGTAATAGCCAAGGATGGAAAAAACTGGGAGCTTCTCCTCCTTTATGTCCTCTTTGCAGTGAGGAAAGTTCCCCAAGCCTTGATGGTGTTTTCTCCTTTTAAGTTACTCTACGCACAACGATTGAGAGGACTTCTGCATGTGACAAAAGAGCCTTGGGAAACCCAACCTTCCACATTTCATTCAGTAATCGAATATGTTCAAGATATGCAAGGTAGAACAGACAAGATCATTCACCTAGTGAAATAACACCTAGAACAGCCCCAGAGGGCCCAACAGAGAATTGTTCAGCCCAGAGAATTCCTACCAGGAGACCAGGTGCTCTTACTAGTCCCATCCACTAACTGTAATTTTCTCACAACGTGGCAGGGACCCTACACCATAAACCAACGACTAGGACAGGTTAACTACAGCCTCCACAAATGGGAAAACGCCGAAAACACCCAAGTCTATGAAGTTAACCTGCTCAAAAAATGAATTAAACCTAACCCTGTGTTATTAGCTTTTTCAGAAGTCTGTGAATACACTATGGCACTGATCTCCCCACCCTCCAACACCAAGAATTAGTCAAACTGTAGGACCAATTTAAAGATGTGATCTCCACTGAGCCCAGAAAAACTTGTAACGTAGTGCCACATATCCACACGTTTCCTGGAGTTGTTGTTTGGCAGCGGCCCAAACCATGTCCATGAGGCTCGCCATCAGGCTATCGAGACAGATGATAACCTGATGATACTTGTAATGATTTTGTAATGATTTTTGCCAGCTTAATGACATTTCCATGTTCAACTCCTACCCATTCCCTGGAATAGATGAGCTAATCGATCGCCTAGGGAAAGCCTGGTTTATTTCCACCCTTGATCTCACTAAAGGTTACTGGCAGGTGGCTCTAACACCAGAGGCATGAACAAGGACTGCCTTCTCTACCCTGGGGGGCCACTGGCATTATAGGGGCCTGCCATGGGGACTTTATGGAGCCCCAGCCACATTTCAAAGGTTCATGGATGTAGTGCTCCGCCTGCTTTAGACCTTTTCCACAGCATACCTTGATGATGTCATCATTCATTCTGAGACCTAAGCCAAACACATGGCACATGTTAAAAATTAAAAATACTATAAAGCCTCCGGGGAGCCAGGCTAACAGAAAATCCCCTAAATGTCACCTAGGCCCCCAAAAGGGCCAATATCCTGACTGCAAGAAAAAAAGTCAAAGTCATTCAGAAAGCACAGTGTTCATCCACTAAAATCCAGGTACGTGCCTTTTTGGGGTTAGTGGGCTATTACAGACACTTCATGCCTAAACTTACAAAAAAATGCAAACCTGACAGAGTACAATGGACAGAGGAGGTGGAGACTGCATTCAACCAACTAAAAGCTGCTCTCACTACTGAACCTGTCCTTTGGTATCCCTACTTTCAAAGACGTTTCCTGGTACAGATGGATACAGGCACTGGGTCAGTGCTATCTCAGGACTTTGAAGGTGAGGAACACCCAATACTTTTCATTGGTAGAAAACTGACCCCGCCAAACAGTGTTATACTACCGTAGAGTGGGGGGCTTTCACCATAAAGTGAGCAGTGGAGAAACAGGTAGCTAACAGGTAGACCTTTTACCCTTGTTACCGATCATGCCCTATTACAATGGATGTTTAAAGCCAAGGACTCTAACGCTCATATCAGTAGGTGGTTCCTCTCACTACTTCTGTTTTCAAGTGAAACATCGTATGGGATCACAGCATGCCAAAGTGGGTGGACTCTCCTTTCTCCCTGCCCTGGGTTTTCCTCAGTCCGTATCCTGTGACAGAAGAGCCACGCTACCACTGATTGAGGGACCCCCATTTATGATTTATTTTTTAGGTTGTTTCTCTCTGTTTTCCTGCTCTTCACCTTCATTGCAATCCCTCCACTGAGTGTGTCAACTGTGGTACTTGACTCCCTCCCTTTTGTGCTGTCCCATGAGTTGCTAGTTCATGTGCTTTTTCTGCTGTGTTTAATAAAAGAACAGGTCTGAGCAGAAATAATGGCATCCTCCGTGTCTCCGTGTGTTGTTGCCACAGTGATGTCAGAAGCGGGATAGCTCCACCTAGTCACAAGAAGTAGAAGGGCGCTTCAACAAACTCAAAGGCAGACAGCAAAGGAGACTGAGTCTGCCGGAAAATGGCAGCAAAGCCCAGCTGGAGCCAAGCTAGAGACATCGGCAAAAGAGGCGGCGCAGAAGCCGGTATCATAAGAGGCTGCAGAAGCAGCATGGCGAGGCCTGGTGGCAGAGCCCAGCTGGAGCCCAGCAAGAGGGAGACAAATGCCTCTTTTGCTACAATGGCAAAAGCGGCTGGGAGATGTACTCCGCATAGCTGAAAATGGTTGCCTAGCATTACAGCTGGATGATGGCTGGAAAACGGCCATCACTGCGATTCAGCCATGCCTGGCTCTGGAACGGCTCGTGGACCTACTGGCAGAGCAGCATTACGACCTAGCAGCACTGACCATGGCAGTTGGCGGTTCAGGCAGGTGCCAATGGCACTGTCCATCAGGAAGCAACTCCTGTGCAAACTGAGGCTAAGGGGAGAGCGGATAAATGTGCTGGCAGCAGAACTGAGCATGGTGGTTCAAGTAAATCTAATGAAACATGATTTTCAGTGTTTGTGAGGTGTCCTGCCTTCGCTTCCACAGAAAGAGAAGAGCTAAGAACATCAAGTGCAGTTGGTCAAAAGCATATTGCACTTGGTCATTTAATTTCGCTCACTGTACCCAAACATGTGCAGCTCCAGCCCTGCCAGAAACATCTTGTGTGTTGGGTGAGAATGAGGTTTCTGTTTATAAGAGCAGGCATGCAGACCCACACTGCTTCTACAGTACAACCCCAATTCCAAAAAAGTCAGGATCTTGTGTAAAATGTAATTAAATAAATACAAACAGAATGTGATGATTTGCAAATCTCAGACCCATATTTTATTCACAATATAACATAAAAACACATATTAGATGTTGAAAGTGAGACATTTCATGAAATATATTAACTCATTTAAGTCAAGTGGCTTTTATTGTCATTCCATCTATATACAAGTACACCGTGGAGTGAAATTACGTTCCTCCAAGGAACACGGTGCAACATGAAACAAAATAGACAGTACAAAGTGCAAACACGCAGACGTAAGTGTGCAAAAAAAAAAAAAACTAGAAACAATACAATGAATACTATAAATAAAACAGCCATTAGACACAGTAAACAGACAGGACAGTGCAGCGCCGATACAGCACTAATTTCTGAGCATGAGGTAGTGAGAATAAGGTGCAAAGATTATTTAACATGCTGTGATCTGTGAGTTTATGCAGTCAGATAACAAACGCGAGCACAACAGTTACTGAGTTAGGATATACACGGTACTTGAGTAAACAAAGTGAAAACACTGTATTAGCAACAATGTTCCAGATAGTGCAAGTAGAGCATCAAAAGAGGAGTGTATGTGTGTGTGTGAGTCTTGAGTATGTGTGTGAGGGGGAGTTTCAGTTCAGTCCTTGTGAGTTTAAAAACCTGATTGCTTGCAGAACAAAGCTGTTGCAGAGTCTGGCAGTGATGGCACTCTTTGGAAGTCAACAACCATCTCATTAGTTTTGTCCACATTCAGAGACAGGTTGGTTCTGCACCAGTCTGTTACCTCCTCTCTGTACGCTGACTCATCATTCTTGCTGAACAAACCCATCACAATCGTGTCATCAGCAAACTTGATGATGTGGTTTGAGCTGCACTTTGCAGTACAGTCGTGAGTCAGCAGAGTGAACAGCAGTGGACTAAGCACACAGCCCTGAGGGGCACTGGTGCTCAGTATGGTGGTGCTGGAGATGTTATCAATTTTGACTAACTCAGTCAGGAAATCCAGGACTGCAGTGCTCAGAGAGATGTTGACTATGTCTTTGAGAACATCAGCCAGCTGTTCAGCGAATTCTCTGAGCACTCTACCCGGTATGCTGTCAGATCCTGGGGCTTTTTGTGGGTTGTCTCTGTGTAGAGTTCTCCGCACATTAGCAGTGGACAGACACAGTACCTGTTCATTTGGAGGAGGTGTGGTTTTCCTCGCTGTTGTGCCGTTCTGTGCTTCAAACCGAGTGTATTAGTTATTCAGCGCATCTGGAAGGGAGGCATCACTGTCACAAGCAGGTGGAGTCATCTTGTAGTTGGTGATGGCCTGGATGCCCTGCCACATGCGCCGTGTGTCAGCAGTGTCTTGAAAATGTTCATGGATTTTCTTTGAGTAGGTGCACTTTGCCTCTCTGATGGCACGGGAAAGCTTGGCTCTTGCTATCCTTAGGCTTGCCTTATCCCCTGACCCGAAAGCCTTGTCGCAGGTTCTTAGCAGCATGCACACCTCTGCAGTCATCCATGGCTTTTGGTTGGGGTGTGTAGTGATGAGTTTGGAGACAGTAACATCATCAATGCACTTGCTGATGTAGCCAGTTACTGATTCTGTATACGTTGCACCCCTACTGTATTCCTCCAAGTTGATGGAGTCACCGGAAGTTGCTGCTTCTCTGAACATCTCCCAATCAGTGTGCTCAAAACAGTCCTGAAGAGCCGATATAGCTCCTGGCAGCCAGGTTCTCACTTAGGAAACCAGCCTGTAAATGTCTGGGAAGTGAGGAGACCAGTTGCTGGAGTTTTGGGAGAGGAATGTTGTCCCATACTTGTCTGATGTAGGATTCTAGCTGCTCAACAGTCCTGGGTGTACTTTGCCGTTTTTTTTGTTTCATGATGCGCAAAATGTTTCCTATCAATGAAAGGTGTAGACTACAGGCAGGTCTGTTCAGCACCTGGACTCTTCTTCTTCTGCAAAGCCATGCTGTTGTGCTGGATGCTAGTTTAGTTTAGCATTGTCCTGCTAAAATATGCAAGGCCTTCTTTGAAAAAGACACTGTCTGGATGGCAGCATATGTTGCCAAAACCTGCATCTTTCATTCAGTATTAATGGTGCCTTCACAGATGTGCAAGTTACCCATGCCATGTGCACTAATGCTCCACCATACCATCATGGATGCTGGCTTTTGAACTGTGTGCTAATAATAAGCTGGGAGGTCTTTAGCATGAAGCATTTCCAAAAAGAATTTCAAATCTATTGGACCACAGGACACTTTTCCACTTTGCCTCAGTCCATCTTAAATGAGCTTGGGCCCAGAGAAGTTGGCAGCATTTCTGGATACTGTTTATATATGATTTCTTCTTTGCATGATACAGCTTTAACTTGCGTTTGTGGATTGCACAGTGAACTGTGTTTACTGAAAATGATTTCATGAGGTGTTCCTGAGCCCATGCAGTAATTTCCAGTACAGAATCATGCCTGTTGTGAATGCAATGCCATCTGAGGGCCCGATGATCACAAGCATCCAATATTGACCATCGGCCTTTCTCCAGATTCTCTGAATCTTTTAATGATATTATGTACTGTGGATGAAAAATATCCAAAATCTTTGCAATTTTACATTGAGGAACATTTTTCTGAAATTGTTTCATAATTTTTAGATGCAGTTTTTCACAGGTTGGTGAACCTGGCCATCTTTGCTTCTGAGAGACTCTGCCTCTCTAGAATGCTCTTTTTATACCCAGTCACATCAGTTAGCAAATAACTCCTTCAGCTGTTTTTTATTAGTACCACCTTTCCAGCCTTTTGTTTTTTGAGATGTGTTGGTGCCATCAAGTTCTAAATGAGTTAATGTTTTTCATGAAAGGGTAAAATGTCTCACTTTCAACATCTGATATGTGTTCAATGTTCTATTGTCAATAAAATATTGGTCCATTAGATTTGCAAAACATTGCATTATGTTTTATTTACATTTATTTACATTTTACACAGCGTCCCAACCTTTTTGGAATTGGGGTTGTAGTTTGAACATGATTGGAATGTATGTGCCTACAAAAAGCAGTAAATTATTTGTAAAATCATAAGTTATACACAATTTCTGATCATTTTCATTTTTGCTTGTTAAAAGTACAGACAGCTGCAACTCACTGCTTCCAAAGATTCCACCACTCTGCTTAGACTAAATGGGCCATCAAGTCATGCATCATGATATCACGTGAAATAAAAATTTTGGTAAACAACAAAATGAAATAATATTCATAGTTGTGTAATTTTTTAACTAAGTAGGAAAGTTTCTAGTGAATGATTGCTCAGATGCTTACTGTAATATTTTTACCGGTGCTTGGTTAGTGTAGGCTTTATAAAGCTTTCAGCCTATTTCTAGACAAACTCTGTCCGTGATGTGTGCCCTTTTAACACTGTCAGTGACTCATACTACATCTATGATTTATGTAAAACTGTGTATATTTGTATAAATTCTTATATGTAAAGTTTTAGAGTTGTTTTTTTAGCCCCAATTTTCTAACATCACTGACTATTAAATGTTATTAAAGGTTATCGGTGTCCTTAAATACTAATAAACAGTATCTGCCCCAAAAAAAAAACATATTGTTCGACCCCTAATACATATATATAGCTGAAAAGTGTAGCTCTGGTAGCAAAAATTTATGATTTAACATGATTTATAATTCTCATAGGAAATTTAATTTTAGCCATAATAATATTTTAACCAGGCAGAGTAGCCTTACAGTGCACTATGAGATTGTGAGATGATACACTATACTGCAAAAAGTATTCGCTCCTCTGCCTTCACACGCATATGAACTTGAGTGACATCCCATTCTTAATCCATAGGGTTTAATATGATGTCGGCCCACCCTTTGCAACTATAACAGCTTCAACTCTTCTGGGAAGGCTTTCCACAAGGTTTAGGAGTGTGTTTATGGGAAGCAAATTTGTAAGATCAGACACTGATATGGGCGGCATGCTGGCGCAGTGGGTAGTGCTGTCGCCTCACAGCAAGAAGGGCCTGGGTTCGACCGGGCGACCAGGATCATTTCTGTGTGGAGGATCATTTCTGTGTGGAGTTTGCATGTTCTCCCCGTGTCTGCGTGGGTTTCCTCCCACAGTCCAAAGACATGCAGTCAGGCCAATTGGACATGCTAAATTGGCCCTAGGTGTGAATGTGTGTGTCTGTCAGTCTGCCCTCCAAATTTACAACCAAGGATGTGCAAAGTAGCAGCAATAAAATATAACAAAACCAGTTTATATAAATCAGTTTTCCTTTCCTAATCAAGTAAATTAAAAACTATCTAAATGTAAATGTTAAATTTAAACAGTGCAGTCTGCCATCTGTCTACGCTTTGCTGCAACTAAATTCTACAATCACAGATCTTTACTGCATCTCTCCGTGCTCTTGTAAGAGTCTTGCTCTCCTCTGAGAGCAGATATTCACTCCCTGCTGCAGAGGAGACGCGCTCTGATGGAGCAGATAGGAAAGTGGCGAATGTTTGTGGAAAACTTGTTCTCTAAACAGTTAAATTTGAACAATTTGGTGTAAACAATTCATTTCAATGGTAACCGTTTGTCCAGCTGCCCTGTATGTTCACGGAGAATTACCTCCTGAAACCGTTTGCGAGGGGTGGCCAACGTTCGTGGAAGACAGAAACCTGTATGGAAACGCTCTCCTGTGTTCGCCGAATTTTAACGCACCGGTGGCCTCGATGTTAAGAGAGGACGAGGCAGTGTTTAAAACTGTAAACGTTATCTGGAAAGTGAACAGGGTCGCTGTGAATAATAGTTACTTGCTTCTCTGTTTCAACTTTATTAACGATCTAAGAGAACCTGCTTTTCGAAATACAAATGTTATAGCTCACAACATGAAATAGAACAGCTTTTAACATTAACATTAGCTAACTAGCTCACCAGCACAACTACCACCGTGTCCCAAACCACGCACTTCTGTACCTCACACACTAGACTAATGAGTGCACTTCTAATGGTATATGCGCTATTTTTACACACAATTTAGGCTGCTAGTATGCGATTTGGAACGGGGTGTATCTTACTGAGATGAATCTTCTTCACCCAGTGAGCCAACAAGTTTCCTCTTCAGATGCTCCACCATGGAGGATGTGCTCCCGTGCCAGCTAAGGAAGGCTTACAAATATTACAACTGACAACCTTTTTTCTGAGTTTAGCTCCCACACTTTTAGGATTTTGTTCTTGAGGCAGACATCACTCTCCAGTAAGCGGTAATGTCAAAACGTTCCTAGTGAGCGCAAGAAAGACGTGTAATGACGTCACCAACTAATCGACTATTAGTTACCAATTAATTTGGTTGTCGATTTTAGTCGACCAAGTCGAATAAACGTTGCACCCCTACTGTACAACCAGCATTGCTCCCAGTAGAACCCTCCTCCACCCCCTCACTAGACCTCACACACACCCACAGTATGTAAACTGTGAATTCATCACTATTTCCTGTGTGCAATATAATCAATACTCCATGTGCAATATGTGAAAAATGTCCCTGCAGTGTAAACATTTTTTGCTTTTTTATGTATAATTGTTTCTATAGTTAATTTTTGTGAATAGAGTTTATGTGACGGATTGAGTTAACATTTTTTATCTTATAGCTTTTATCTTTAGTATTTATATTTATATATACACACACACACACACACACACATACATATATATATATATATATATATATATATATATATATATATATATATAGTCTATATAGTAACAAGTAACACTTTGTTAATTCTAGCTATCTCTTTGCTACTGTAGCACTGTACATTTCCCCGTTGTGGGCCTACTAAAGGATTATCTCATCTTTTCTTATCTTACATGCCTTTTATTTTTAATTTAGTTTGTTTATCCAAACCCTAAAGCTAAGAATTTTGATGTAACTAAATCTGTTATAATAAGCTCTGTACAATATGTTATAATGCATTATATGCTTTAATAAGCTCTGTACCTCTCAAAGCTGTAAACAACTCTGGTGTCAAGGGGCCACTCAGCTGGTCTTTTATGGTGGGACAGCTTTCCTCTCCAAAGTGCTTCTTGTTTTCCCTTCACCACAGCTTCACTGAAAACACTGACCCCTTTATCAATCTTAATCTGTTCAAGAAACAAACATTTGTGACACAGTAAAAGTAATATTAATAACAAAATGACACTCTATAAACTTGTGAGTGAATAGGTAATACGTTTTACTTTAAGGTGAAAACTGTTTTCTGATAATAAGAGCAAAGCTGTGTTCAAGAACATAAAGATGATAAGGAGAAGTAAAATGATTAAAAAGTAATTTAAGAGCCATAAACATAACTGTTTGCCAAGGTTTTTGTCTAAAATGTATTTTAACTAATGAATTTTAATCCAGTCATGGTGGAGTGAAACATGGAGGAAGACATGTTGTAAGGCAAAATAGTCCCCTAAGAAAACTTATTATTTCAGATTTTCCACTATTTTCCCATCATCAACATTCCATATAAACTCAGAAGACTCGTGTAGGTTCACTGGTGGTTTTGGATAGTAAATAAAATGTCTATATTTGTGTTGTAGACATTGTGACCCCTGGTTCCTATCACCACCACTGTAAAGGGCGTTTTTACACTTGAACCATTTCAATGTCTGAAGTAGACTTAGACTGCTGAGTCATGCTGAGTAATGAGTCATTAAACGGCCCCAAAACTAAACCGAACACAGACCACAAAAAGCACGGAGGTCATTTGCAGTTGGTTCTTTTTCAGTTTCACTACAACAGAACTCAGTTTGGATCATTTAAAAACAACTATATGTGAAAAGTTTCTCTACAATGAACCATTTCACATCAAACCACTCTTGAACATAAGTCAGGCTCTAGTCCTCGCGAGCCAAAACATTGCAGACTTCAGCACTCTGCCTCACTAAACACAAATGATTCAGCTCATGACTTCATTAGAAAGGCCTTCATGAACTGAACTAGAGCGTTAGACGAGGGTAAAAGCTAATCTCTGCAGCACGTTGGCCTTGGAGGTCCCCAGGTTGACATGCCTGTCTTAAACCCCGAATTAAGGACAAATTTTTAGGACAAAAAATTGATGGAATTCCCCTTTAACACTGAAGTGACCGTCTGTGCTAGGACGTTTCGATCTGGGCTATCTCTGAGGTAATAACCGGTTTTATGAGGAGCCGGTCTCTTCCCGTTTCCCCCGTTGTACCAAAAAATATGACCGCAAAACACAGAGGTTTGATTATAATTTCAGTAAATTACCGTTACACAGACACTTTATCCAGTACGAATGGGCTAATAAAATCCCTACAGATTACATTACCGGATCTCTTGTGGTAAAATAACCCAGCTCTAACGGGGCTTAACATACAGCAAAGATTTTACATTTAGATTTTACCGCTGTTTCATTCGGTTTACTTACAAGAGACTTACATAAACCCAGCGGTGCTCCTGTCATTCACGCTAACAGGGCTGCTAAAATCAGACCCGCTCATACTGGCGTTTCAAACACGGCGCGCGCGAGGAGCGATTGCTAAGCAACAACCGCAAAACCTTCAGTTAGCAGACAAGCGAGCTAACTACAAACTGGCTAACTTTAGCGGTCAACCTCTCAAATTAACTCAGAAATACTGCGAGATATGTGTGACCAGCTCGAGCAGAACTCACTGTTACTAAAGCTGTTTAGTTCAGTTTTCTCTTTATGTCGTTTCTGACGTTTCTCACCTTTTAAAGCGGAGTTTAACCCCTGAAATGTCCGTTATTCCGCTCCGCTTCCACTCTGCTGCTAACGGCCCAAAATCTTCAGTGTTTTTGGGCTGAAAACTCACAATAATCAGTCACATAATATCTGTCTAATCATTAATGACTGTAATCCGACATTTGATATGATTTTAGGATATTTAGCTGATAAATAAACCGCTAATAATGTGAGCGTTAATCGTCTAAACTGCTTGTACGGCGAATTTAAGAACCGCTTAACGAACGCTGAGAAAGACGGCTCGAGGTCCAGAGGTGCAGGGGGCGGGGCCAATGAACCCAACTCCTCCCGTGTCGTATTTTAATTGGTCCAAACCTCCTGCCAGTCACGTGCATTTTCTCCAATAATATTGTAAAAATTCATGTGGGAAATTTCTCGCGTTCTCTTTCAGTTTATAAAGTTTTAATAAAAAATAATGAAAACAATAATGTACATTCTGCTTTGTGAGCACAGCACTGGATTTGTGGACATTCCAATGTGGAGGCTGCCCCTCAGAGAACCCACACTGGCCATATTTGGGATTTATATAGGCTCGCCCACAAAGGGCCAGTGTGTACGTTTGCTGAAATTACTGCTACTCAGTGCTGATTGGTTGGCATGACAAATCCAGATTGTGTCCACATTGATTCTGACAGTCTGGACGGCAAAGAAAAAAACAACAAAATGATAATAATAATAATAATAATAATAATAATAATAATAATAACAATGCAACCAATCAGCACTCAGTAGCAGTAATGATAACAAATCAGCACTCAAGAGCAGTGACGATAACATTACATGCTGAGTGCTGATTGGTTAGCATTACTGCTACCGGATTGGCTAGCATTATGCTATCGAGTGCTGAATGGTTAGCCTTACACCTACTGAATGTTGATTGGTTAGCATAACTGCTTTTGAGTGCTGACTGTTTAGCATTATGCTACTGAGCATCACTACTACTGTGTACTGATTGGTTGGCATTAATACCTCTGAGTGCAGATCAGTTAGCATTACTGCTGCTGAATGCTGACTTATCATTATTGCTACTGGGTACTGATTGGTTGGCATTACTGCTATTGAGTGCTGCTTGGTTGGTATTACTGCTGCTGAGTGCTGACTGGTTAGCATTACTGCTACTAATTGCTAATTGGTTGCATTGTTATTATTATTATTTTTGTTGTTGTTTTTTCCTTTGACGTCCAGACTGTCAAAATCAATTTGGATACAATCTGGATTTGCCAAAATCTGATTTGGGCTAGCAGTCTGAACAAGGCCTAAGCATCTGCCAAGCATTGTACTGAGACAAAATCTCATCGTCCTGGTCTTTGGCTCCTTGTTCATTTTTATTATAAACGCTGCACTGCTGCAGTCTTTAAACAGTTTTATTAATGAACTGCTGACAACTGTGTTTTACTGAAACGAGAGGCAAAATGTGCAGTTTTTGTTCCTTTTTTAATACCATATTTGTAAAAGCCAAATATGTAAAAGTGACAGTTTTCCTCAGTTGCACAATCCAAGTGAAATCAAGTGAAAACCCCTTTTTTCTAAGCATTGGGGTGAAATACTCCACAGCAATATCTCAAAGTGTTGAACTGTAGAACCGTGATTGTTTGCAGTGAAGACACACAGGGCAGATGAGTAATACAGAGCTCATTTTGTTTAAAAGAACAGTTACTAGCTAATAATGAAGCTCTATGAACAGTAAGTGCTGAAACAGAAGAGACTGTAGATGAAGAGAAATAAATTTAAAATCAATTAACATTAATCACTTACAGGGGCGGCACTGTATCCTGCCTTCCGTCCAATGACAGCTGGGATAGGCTCCAGCACTCCACCGCGACCCAGAAGGATAAGTGGTTTAGATGATGTATGTATGTATGTATGTATGTATGTATTAATCACTTACAAATCTAATCCCAATATAGTTGGGACAGTATGTCAAATGTTTATAAAAACTGAAAGCAGTGATTTGCAAATCTACTTTGAAATATATTTAAACAAAAGCAGTACAAAAACAAGATTATAGCTCACCAGCCTCATAGTTTTTTGTAAATATTCTGAAAAATTCTGAAATTGATGCCTGCAACACATTGCAAACAAGTAGTGATGGGGCAGTTTAAGACTAGGAACATTATTAAATGTTCAGAAAACATTTTATGTTAAGAGGTGATGTAATCATGCTTGGAAATAAAAGGAGAAATGCCTGAGTCCTTTTTGAGCAACATATAATAATTGTATTTTTTTCCTTTTAAAATTACAATGTTGTGATATTTGGCATGAAATTATTGCTAGTAATTTTCTAGACACACGTCTGTCCCGCTTAAATTACTTAACATCTTTTGATTCCCAAGCTTATTACGTCATAAGGTGTATTTTGGAATAATTACATGGAAAACAATGCAAACTGTCCGAGTTATTCTTTACTTATAATAGAAAGATAGATAGACAGACAGATAGGCAGATGGATAGATAGACAGACAGACAGATAGGCAGATGGATAGATAGATAGATAGATAGATAGAGAGGCAGACAGACAGATAGACAGATAGATAGATAAATAGATAGATAGATAGGCAGATAGACAGACGCATGGACACCAAGCTATTATAGAAATCCATACTGCATGATAAAGTTTATACGTGAGGAACACTGCTTCACTTTTTTCACATTAATCTGATTTATTACTTTCAAAATAAGACTTTGGATAAGTTTAGTCAAACTGTATGTGTACCGAGGGTTTGGTTGCCATATAATCTAAAACTGACCGATAAAAATGGCAACAGTGAGCTGATTTAAGAAGTTCATTAAACAGACTATCTGGGCAGTGCAGCAGCTACAGAAAAGACAAAACACATTCAAAAAACACCACATGGTTTAGGGGAAAAAACTAACATGCCATGTCTTTTAATTACTATCACTCACTCGTGAACTCACTTTGAAGTCAGCTCGGCTGTAAAGAAGAACCGAAAATGTCTGATGCAAAAGTTTTGCAGGGTGACTGTAAGAAAGATTGTGGGAAGACTGACTGAGACCCAGACTCAAGGTGACTATAGTGCAGGGAATATGCAACATTTCTTCTTTTTAAATACATTTTTCCAAGTTCACAGTGTCAACATGACACTTCCTTTTTGAGTTCATGATGTCAATTAAATTAATATATTTGTATTTGTATCAATGATATCAGTAGCACATTGAACAAACCATAAACGATGGCATCCATGGCAGAATAGAGGCTGATAGAGCTTGTCTGTAACAACCCACATCTATATGACATCTCTATGCTGCTCCACAGTGACAAATATGCTTGTCAATAGTTGGAGTGGCAATTGGGGATTGATCAGCACTTAACTGCCACCAAGGGGGTAGAACTTTTAATCCACCAGATAAACAATAGCTACGTGAGCCGGTATGTGAACAGTGTTGCTTGTGCAGCCAAAGTGTGCGAGCATGTATGTGTAGTTGAAAGCAAGTATACAGTGGCCCAAAGGCATTTACTGAAGTTATGGCACATGATTCAATGTGGCACTCCTCAGTTTATGAGACCTGAGGATGTTCATCTTTGACAGTTTGTCACAGCTACACATTTTCACACAATCCAAACCCCACTGACATCTCCACTAACATTACTTATATATTTTAACATCATGCACCTTATAGCCCCACCACACCAATATAGATAGATAGATAGATAAATAGATAGATAGATAGATAGATTTATTAATCCCAGAGGGAAATTCTTCTATTATAGCAATACTTGTAGCAATACCAAAGCACAGTAAAGAGCAAAACAAGAGCAAATCGTACAGGAGCAAAGGTATTACCATACATTATTTACAGATATATAAAAACAAAGTACAGATAAATAATAGAATAAAATATACTTAAACAATAAACAAGTAATGTGCAGTACAAAAATACAAAGTAATTGCATGAATACTATGCAGGAGACAACACGATGGTGCTTGTCCCTCCAGTAAATGAACTACTGACTATGGTAGCAATAAATGTTAACAGTTGTACGGTGCACCTTTAACAATATAAGGAGCTGGCCTCACATCTCTATACAAGGTTTTGAATCCAGATTTCCTGAATGGTAGACATGTAAACTGACCACCAGACCCAACAGCCAACTCTTTAAGCAAGCAACCACTGCATATACAGATTACACACAAAATGGATTACAACCAAGCCACCATGGGTCGTCATCTGTCATCAGAACATAGAGAAGATACTATAGTAGGCCTGACTGGACGTAATTGTGGTAAACCACAGACGGGTAAGTAGTATCAACAGTGGACAGGTAAATGCTTTTATTGCTATAGGCCAGAGGTCACTAATAGGTGGACCGCGGTCCGAGTCCGGACCCAGACGCTGTGCGGACCTGGACCTATAACCAATAAACTATCGAGAATGAATCATTTTGATGGGGTGGTCCTATTTTAATCAGTGTAACTTTTCAAGCATTTATGGTACCAGTTTAGCAGCCCGGGAAACTCACAGACCAATCGCATGTGTTGTACATATCACATGTGACGCTACTCAGCCAATCAGATCTGTACATTCAATGAGCACTGAGACTCGAGTGAGTGACGCACACACAGGGGAGGGACGAGGTGACAAACAGCAGTCGGAGAAGAAAGTGAGTCAGAGGGAAGTTATTCCACATGACATTCTCTAAAAAAAGAAACTGACAATAAATATTGCTGAAATATGACTGAACTGTACTTTATTTGATTTGATATTCAATTGTTGACTGTATAAGATGTTGATATACCTACTAGGCTACTTCAGTAAACAGTATATGGCACTGATTCATAATGCAAGTCAGACATTATGATGTTTTGGACCTTTGCTTGAGGATATTTTCTGTAACTGTACCTCACTGAATTTTAATTAAAGACCCCTGCTGTAAGCAATGGCTCCTCAACTTCAACCATTCCCTCTTTCTCTGCTTTCGTAATGCTGAAGCTTCTACTAGCCTTAGAAAGAGAAAGATGCCTAAACTGGTCACTAAAGATTGTTCAAACAATGCCCACAATACGATACTGTTTAAACATGAAAAAATGTGAGAAGATTTTTTCTAATAATGCCATTAGAGTCAACAAACCCTGTGCAATTAGAAAAATAAAGAAAAATGTGTGGCCAAAACACCAATTAGATCAGTTCTCCCCAACACATAGTGTAGTCCATAGTAAATTGAACCCTGCTTTACTCAATGTAAGGTCACTAAATAACAAAACACTTCTGATTCGGGATCGTATTAAAAAGCATAAGCCTGATTTTATGTTTCTATCAGAAACGTAGAACTACAACTTTATTTGAAGCTGCATCTGAAAACTACAGATTTATATTTACAGTATTTATAACAGTGACTTCAACGGCAAAAATACCACTATTGGTGAATTTATGTCTGTTGAGTATGTTGCAATCAACCTTTCAGTGATCTTCTGGCTAGAAATGACAAACAAGTGACAAAAGATGGTAAGACATTGTTTTAGAGATATAAATGAAAAAGTTACCTATTTCAGTGTTTCTTTTAATTTGATTTGCCAACACAGCAATCAGTTGGTTCTTATAACTGTTTTCCTGTCTGTCTTTCTTTCCTGTCTTGTGAGCAGCCACAATGTGTAGCCAAAGGTCATAACACTGGAAATGGCAACTCATCATTTTCTTGTCCTTGTTTCCTAATGCCATTAGTTCCAACCATGCAAGTGAACTCAATTCACCCTTTCCTTGATTACTGACAACCACCAATCCAAGACTGAATCTTAAATGGCACTGTGTCAGTTAGGAAACTCTGGCTTCTACCCCTACATATTGCCTTTGTCTAGTAGGGAATTTTGCTCAGTCAGCTCAACTTCTAAGTAACAAATTATAAGGTAACTGATTACATAGTTTTCCTTGAGTTGTTCTTGAGGACACCACAGTTCATCCAACTCAAAACCTGAGTCAATTAGTTTAGTCAAAGGTTCTTTAATTTTTATCTTTAATTTTAGTTCTGCTTAGATTAGATTTGATGTTTTGTTGATAAGTAGCATGGCTACATGTGGCACAACTGCCTTATAATTCATCCCAACATCATGAAATTGTGAGTTTGAACCCCAGAGGCCCCACGACTGTCCAAGAGGAGAGATGTCTGATGGGATTGTGTGATTAAAAGAGACCCATGCAAATGCAAATTCTATTTTGTTTTCCTAACTGAGATGCAGAACTACAAAGCTGGGAAAACTGTTCCCTCTACTAAGAAATTTGAACTTAGTGTCCTTCAGTTCAGTTAACTGAAGAAAAGCATTGTATTCAGTTACTTTAAGAGTTAAAGTTGGGCTGACTTCTCATTTTTCTCAGTGTACTTGGTTGAATCCCGAAAAGCTTGCTTGAAGATGTAATATGCACCGTTTGGGTGCAGGAGACGTTGTTTTAGGACCCATTATGCGGGAGTAGGGAGACATGATATTTAGCCTAAGTTTAGCACCAGCTCTGGCTTAGCACTACTTCCTCTGATGCGCTTTGATGGCCTAATCAAGTTTTTGCCATAGTGAACTGGAAAGAGAAGCGTGCTCTCTTTTAACTATGCAGTAAATGTGTTAGATGACCTCGTATAGTGTGCATTCACCTTTTCAAGGATACGCAATGGACACCTGAGGCCTGTCTCACAAAGCATGTTCAACTACTTCAAGGTTCCTGAAGTTTCAGCTTTGCAAAATTATTATTATTATCATTATTATTATTACAAAATCTATAAATGAGGCATATGAACCCAGGTTTAGTTGCTTAGGCTATGATTTGACCCCTTACCACATGAAAGTGTGACATTTACGATGAACAGCCAGTCATGTGAAACATGAGGAAGAGTCGATGTCTTATTTTCCAGAAGAAGAAGTCACAGTATGTAGATTTGTGAAAGTGCAGCATTTATAACAGTTAAAGCAGCGCTGTCACCTCTGCTACTGTGTTAGTGCTCACTGGAGTAATAAGTGATTTATATTCTTGACCTCTGCTATTTTAACTCTCTAGTAAACCACTCTGACCTGCAGTTTTTCAGTAAGTAGTGGACATACGGAGCAAACAAGTATTGAGCAAACACACACAAAACAAATAACTACATAAGAAATTAAATATGTAAATAAGAAGGTAAAAATAAATAAATTAATAAATACATTAAAAACAAAAAATAACAACAAATCAAAAATGACAACAATAAATAAAAAATAAAGAAAAAAAAATTGCAAGTAGACAACAGAGCTAGACTGGGTACATAGCAGTTCCATAGCAGAGCATTTCAATAGTGGGCCTAGATTTAACTCACGAGAGCTACTTCAATAAAAAGATTGTCAGAGAAAATACCCAAAATAAAAAAATCGGGTTTAGAGGTAGATCTATAGACACCATGTGGAAAATTGAGACACTTATTTTCAGAACCTCCGGACTACATTGCAATTCCACATACAATGCAACTGTGTACCTTTTTCAGAGTGAACATTTTATGCATAAATCAGGAACTTTTCCATTAAATTTATTAAATTTTACGGGGGTGTTGTATGTTCTCATAATCCAGTTATATTGTAGTAGCTTTAGCTGGCTATTGATTATTGTTCTTGTCTGAGCATCTATACATACAGGGTGATTCAGAAAGTTTCATCCGATTTCTATATGATTTATTTCACTTGTAAATCATTACAGAACAATGCAGTAAACTGTAAATGGTTTAAATGAGCATAAAGTTTATTATGTAATTGTACAAGGTCTCAGTATGAACCTCCTCCAGCTGTACAGACAACATCAACACCATAGTCAAACTCATCCCATACTGGATTGAGCGTATCGGGTGTCGCTGCACTCACGGCTCTTTCAGTGCGATTTCAGAGATCATCCAGTGTTGTGGAACCAGCGATGAACACTCTGAGCTGTTGGAGCTTCACTGCTCACGAAAATCACGCTGCACAGTTATGACTGATTCACTCTTATTGAAGTGGAGAACGCAGAACGCTTTCTGCTCAGGGGTCTCATCTCCTCTCAGACTGAAGGGAACCATCTTCCACTGACAGTCAGAAACTCTATGACCCCTCTTTCAATTGGATTGTGATTGGTTTCTAGGCACCTCACAGTTGTAAAAATACGGTGCTTTAAAATCGGATGAATCTTTTTGAATCGCCCTCTTCCGGGCCTCTAATGAAATATCAATTTGCAGATCTTATTTCCAAGAGTTATTTATGCTGTTTACTCAAATTAAAAATAATTTTTATCATGGAATCTCAATTATGCCATGTAATCCGGGGTGCATTTATATTGGGCATTGGGTGAAAACACGCTGCTGTTTAATCTTTTTTCCGCTTTCCGTAGTCCCAGCGTTGCTTTGTGTGTTATCTGTTCAGTGAATGTGCTGTGGGGTAGGACAGTGAGGTGCAGCTGTGACCTATCGCAGCTCCTCTGGTGCATGATGTTACTCACATAAGTGCTAAGTTTTGTTGACACCGTGTGACACAGCGCCACTTACCCAAACAACACAAAAGGCGTTCAGGGCGGAGAGATACATGCAGGGCGTTATAAGGAAAGACTACCACAATTTTACCATTATCAGTGTGACACATAACTTGTTAGACACGTGCAAGTTCACTGGTCATTTTGGACAGCAGATAAAACGGTGACATTTGTAGTGTAGACATACAGACGTCTTTCTCTTGAAAGGTACATTTCACACCAAACCACTCTGAATGATTTCGTTTACATCTAAACAGTTGAATGATTATGTAATTTTGTTCCTTTTGTTTAAGGCTTTTACTGGAACTTCCAGACAGCAGAGCATTAAAGTAATCCAACCTCGAGGTAATAAAGGTGTAAATTAGCTTTTCTGCACCCTGGATTCTTAATTTGGCAATATTGCAAAGATGAAGGAAAGCTAATCTAGTAATATTGGTTATATGTGCATTGAAGGACAGATCAGGATCGATCGTGACACCAAGGTTTTTTACAGATGTACCTGATGCAGCCGAGAAGCTGTTCAGATTAGGTGGTAAATTAGACAGTTTGTTTCTAGTAGCTCTGCTTTGTCTGAGTTGAGTAGGAGGAAGTCTTTCTTATTAAAAGGTATCATCTCGTTTGGCCAGTATATACAACTGTGTGTCATCAGCGTAACAGTGGAAATTTATGCCGTTTACTGATCATTTTAATTTAAACTGAGGTGCTGATGACCGTGATGCAGAAGGCTGCAGAGGCCGAGTTTCTGTTGCCCCTTTGCACTTTTTCCTGTTCTGTAAAAGCCTAAACTTATTAAGTAATAAGTTTTTAGTCCTTTGAAGTTATTAGTCTTTTAAATTCAACACCAGAAACGTGTCTTCTGTAACAGTGCATCTATGTTTACCACAGTTAAACCCTTTGACTGTGACCAACATGAATCTATATACATGTTTCACTCCATTGATTAGGGCAGTACTTCAGCTGAACTGCAGCTTTATGCAGTTCCTATGCAATGAACAGAGAAACATTAGCTAGCAATAATAAAATTTAAAGACTTCCTTTAAATAAGTTTTTAAGTTAAAACAACATTTTTTACAGTGTGGGAATAATTTAATATTCTAAACATTTTTACCAGAACAAAAAACATTAAACTTCAATTTACCAAGTGTGAAAATGAGGCAAGGTCTCTCCATCCTGGTCCTGAGATCCTTGTGGAAGTCCTTGTTCAAGTTGATTTATGGTTGTGCACTGCTGCTGTCCTCAAACAGCTTTACCTCGAAGTGTGGATGGTGTTTTACAGCCTCTCCCAACGTCCACACGTGTGGTTTTGTGTGCTTCTCTGTGCTTTCTGTGTTTTTACACCCTTTTTTTCACACTTTTCTTTAAGTGTGTGCAGGAGACCACAGTAAACACACACTAAGCTCACACTTTCAGAGGCTGCAGAGGGTCGAGGTTCTGTTTCGCTTTTGCTTTACACAAAAATGCCCGACGCTTTCCTGTTTTCCACAATCAACAACTTTCCCATCCTGCCCCTTCCTTCCTACTGCACCTATCCTGCCCAAGAATATTGTGGAGGAGTCGAAGTGAGGAAAGGGACAGGAGGAACGAAGAGAGACAGCAGTAATGAGGGAAACAGGATGACTGATCTACTTCTACCTCATCAAATCCAAGTCTGTCGCTATTTTCTTGCAGCACATCCCTAAAACTAATGTAATCTATTCACAGTTACTGCAGGAACAGCCTGTTTTTACTTTGTTTTTGTTTTTAATTTTTTAAACTATTGGTTATGGCCTTTAGTTGGCCTTTAAGTTTTGCATTTTTTTTTAAATCAAGTACAAACTATACAAAACACAGACATTGTATTGCAGCGAGTTCAGAAAATGTTTACATGTTTATTCAGGATTATTTGTTCTGCTGCAGATATTTAGATATTAAAAGAGACTTATAAAACAAACAGAAATAGACTTGTCAGTCTAACGCCAAAGCCGAGGAAGTTAGAGCCAGCCATGTGTGAGGCAAGGCTGGGGCCAAATACAGCTGTAAATAAAGCTTAACAGTTGTGTGGACACCACAATGTCTTCCTCTATATCATAAGAGTATAAATACAAACAAAATGCCAGCCAGGCCTCCTCTGTGTTCTCCATCATTTCTGGGTGGGCATGCCTGAAACTGATTGAAATTAAATTAAAGATCTTTCATCTAAACCAAATGCTGGTGTCTCTTTAGTCAGGTCAGAATGTTGTATAAATAAAGGGCTTCCAAAGCTGAAACCAAAAAATGTGTTGCACTGTCAGTTAAAGTGGTAATCTTTCTGATTGCAAAGCATGATCAGCAAGGCTGATTAGAAGGATGGCTTTCTGGTTATTTCATATTATGTCTATCTTCTTGTAATGACTTTGAAGGGTGGGAGGAGTGAGGACACTGGGAGCAGGTGTGGAGAGCTACACTTATTTACACACAACACAAAAACCACTCGGCTTTTCAGACCACAGACAAAATAAAACACGTTTGCTGGGACTTTTCAGTCTTTGCTTCCTTAGCTCTGCTCTAGCTTTGTCGCAACCAAGAGCTATCTGGACCTTTATAAGTAACTCTAATATTATCAATACTATTACCCTAATAACTATCTGTAATCTAATATCTTCAAAAAGATTTTAATAGAATCAAAGAATGTCAACAAAAATGAAAAAGGATAAAAAGAAATGCAACAAGACTTCTTGATTGTTCTCTCCCTACAGGGCCCTCTTACACAACTCTCCATAGGGCATCTCACACAACCCTCCATACCTGTACAAGAGTGTACCAGCTATAACTTAAACTGTCATCTAGCCCAGCTCCCTTCTGTGAGCCCAGAAACTCTCTCCCTGTTAGAGAGTCTACTGCACACAGTCCATAGTCTGCTTCCCTATATTACCTTATTAGGAGGGGTCTCTATTCAGCCAATGTTTAGTTTATTGATTACTAATCAGGGATTGTTTTATTCAATCTTTCCAATCAGCTTCTCCACAGGTCTCCTTCTCTCTGGGCTCTGCCACCTATTGAGAAAAGAGATAGCTATAAATAGGCTGGCAGAAACAAGGCACACGTGAATATCATCAGCTACTCCTGCATGTGACGCTCGGCCACGCCCCCTTCTCCACATGCCCCCACCGCACAACTCAGACCGACAACCCCCCGCCCGAGCGGGAGAGAAAATCAGCTACCACCATCTGATGAAACACAGTGGTAAATATGACCCCACCCCAACTTTTTTGGAAATGGGGTTGTATTACTATCCTTAGGAAGTATCATTCAAGGCAATTTGCTGTTATTGTTCAGACCATGAGAATAGAACATTGTTGGCCTCTCAGAAGAACTTTTCAGCATTAACACTGCTTACCAATGAATAATTAACTAAAACAAGGAAAATGAACAGAAAACTAGAAAATAAAACAATTCCCAACACAGCCATGGCTTGGGCTCACCATCCCTTACCGCCAAACGATATTAACAGCAAATAAAATGAAGGAAAAAATTCCTGCATTCTTACAGAGCCCTCTGGTAACTGAGGGCCCTAAGCGGCTGCTTATAGCTGGAAATGGCCCTGGCTGCCAACCTCATTGCTATGTCTGTGTGCAGCACTGAAGAGTATATGCTCCCAAGAGTATATGGATCATTCTACCAAGTTGATTCAAGGTTGAAAACACTTCTAACTGACTTGGACTTTTGATTAAAATTTTATTGACCCTATATCTTAATTATGCTTATTTTAGTAAAATAAATGATCAAACGTTCCATTTTGTCAGTTCTAAAACAATCTTAAAACTACGAAACTTTTGGTAATGACAATTTGAGCAGAACTCAAAAACACTAGCCAGTACATTACTAGCAAACACAGTTTGAACAACTGTACACATAAAATCATAATATTTTTACTGAAACACAAAAAAAGTTTGTTTACTTAAGAAAATGTGCATTTTAGTGGCAATTCCTAATGTTGCACACCGATTTTCAAACTTTGGGACACTTTTACTTCAAAACAATTTAACTACTCACCATGTGGCCATTAGGAACAGGGATGCAGCCTCACTTCCTGCTCTAAAATGGACTAAAACTCTGTGTTTCAGTAGCAGCATAAAACATGGGACAGTAAGTTTTGAAATAAAGGTTTTTTTTTTTTATTTAAAAAATAGAATGCAATGACAAGCAAATCATGTAAACCCTGTTTAATTGAAAATAGTAACAGGCCAATAGTAAACAGGGTTTAAACAGATCATACCATAATTCTTGTAAATATCTAAGTTCTGAATGTGTCATTGTTTTTCCTGAGGGGCTGCTGTTTGAACTACCTCATGTTCAATATTTATGACTCAACATCCTGTAGTGATGCTGATTCTTTCACATGAGAAAACAGCAAAAACAGCATGTTGGCAGACAGAAATCAATCAGTATGTCCAGTAAGTGTCCTATCACTTTTTTGCCATTACATAATTTTATTGGACATGCCCGATTACAAAACAATTTATAAAAGGTTTCATTAAAAGAAATTATAGCTTTAATTAAAAGGGACAGAAGTATGTTTGCTATGTTACATCACCTTTTCCTTTAACTAAACTTAATTATTGTATTGTTGAAGACAGATAGATCCAGTGGATCCAGATTCAACAGTGGAATTTTTTTAGCAATTTTTCCATTCTACAAGTCACAACTGCACATCTGGACTAAAGAACACACCTGTTTAAGGTGTATAAACATTTTAAACATTCCTAGTTTTTTGGAACGTCAGTTTCATAATGTGCAGATATTCAATAACGTATATTGCAGGTAATGTTGGAGAACTCAGGATTTCATCTTACGATAAGATCAGGGACATATCATGTCTGATATTTGAACGCTCAGCACTCACGTTATATCCACAACCTATAGCTAGCTAGCTAACTGCTGAGCTGTGCTAGTGAAATGGAAGTCACACAAACTATTGTTATGAGTCGGCACGGTCAGATATGCGGACACTGGAGAAATTTCTTGTCTGCCTTACTGTGTATCTGCCTGGTAAATACAGTTGGGAGGAAACACTGTTATATTAGGGGGAGGCTAACGTAACACTAAGTTAACATATTAGCTTTCAATTTCTACTGGCAATGTCGTACCACTAGCTGTCATGCTCTTATGAAAGAATTTAACTGCTTAAAGTAACATCCTGCAGCTGCTGGCTAATGCAAGTAGGAAAAGGCATCTAGCTACACAACAAACAATGGTGTAATTAACCTTCAAAGCAAGCACTGCTTAAAAATGTAGAAAAGCTACTTGCTGGGAGTTTTGGCTGAGTGCATCGGGAGATCAGTCACTTTATATAAAGGAGAAGAACACAAGAAGCTGATGTATAAACTCAGTCCCACTCAACTCAAATCCAACACAAGAAAACAGCAGAAAAGTCATTTATTTTTTTTATAACATAAAAGACAAACATGATTCTTTCTCTGACAGATCAGAGTAAAAATACCACAAAAACTGTAGATAGAAGAAAATCATGAAAATGAGTAGACAGGGGCTTAAAAATAAACTGATAATAGTTGTTTCAGCTCTCCAGAGAAACAAATAAACAAACTTATAGACATGGAGAAAGTAACTTATAGGTGTAAGTAAGAAAACCCTGAAATACTCGCAGCAGAGAAATGACAAAGGTTTAAAATGAGGGAGACCTAGTGAACATCGATCAGCGTTTCTAAGAGTTCTTCTCCTTCCTGTTGTCTCCCTTTAAATCTGCTTTTCTTAACAATCTGAATAAATGCCCTTTTTCTATTTTTGTGTATTAGCATCAACATTATTGCAGTCGCCATCATCCTTTTCCTCCGTCTGGCTGAAAGCAGTTTCTGCATTCATGTAAACATGTTCACGATCATCATTTGCCTCGGTGTGGATCCCATATACGTTATCCATACCTACAGAACGATGTTGGGTTAATTGTTAATATGTTAATGAGGTGTTTTACAGTGGTGTCGGAATGTTTGTAAACCCTTTAGAACTCTTTGAATTTCTACATAAATGTGACCTTGAATATGATCAGCTTACTTGCATGAGCACCACACCTTAGGTCCTGCTACAACATTTCTACTGGATTAAGGTCTGGACTTTGACTCAACCATTCCAAAACCCAGGATTTCTTTTGCTGTTTCAACTAGTGGTTACAAGACTTCAGATTTTTTTTTTTTTTTAAAGTCAACAGTTATGTGATGAAACTCTAGTTGACTAATCACTGATGACATCATTAATAAAACCACAGAAGAAGGAAACACTGTACAATAAGCAACTTTAAAAATCTGACTTTAAAAATCCACGACAAAGCCATTTTCCACAAGTTAGTAAAGCATGACACGCCCCTTTCAACGAGGCCTGGATTGCATTGCTAGCCTTCAGGGAAACGAAGATATGGACCACAGAATCTCGAAAATTAGTATCTGACATAGGTGTACACTTGGCTGCTTTGCTGAGATGCTAACCAGATCCATAAGGCCAGAGAAATTTAGAGTGATGTAACTCTGTGAAAATAAGGATAACCAACTTCAATCGTACAGTGTTATAATGTAGTCTTTGAGTAACTGGAGATAACATTTATTATCTGATCCTGAAACCAGAGATACGGACCCCAAAATCACCAGGCTTCTCACCTGTTGTCTTCCATGTTGTTAGTGTCATACACGATCAGCGACTAGTCGACAACTAGCTTAAAGACCTATGTCTGTTTTTATTTCTGTCTATTTTTTATTTCTGTCCAATATGCGTAAGTTTAAGTGCAATTATGTCTTGCTACAGTAACGGACGGACGGACGGACGGACAAAATGCACAAATTTTCCAAAAAGATATGTTTCACTAAGTCAGTGCTGTCTATGTATGGCAGGAGAAATAAAATTAGAGGTTAAGGTGGGCTGGTCTGTATCGTTTTCAGACCCGGAGTTATACAAGTCCCACTCTGGCCCTGCCTGTCAGTGGACTGATGAAGTCCAAAATTTCACCAGTTGTTCAAATTGTTTTGTGAACTTCTCCGGCCTAACGAGCAATGACAATTGAGGTTCTCGAACATCTCCTTTGACTTATACATGGCGTGCACTAATAAGTGTGTGTGATAGAGACCAGACTTTGATGGTGAAGACTCAGGTTGACGTCTTTTAAGGGTCAGCCTTAAAACGAAGGGTCAGCCACATTCACACGTGATCATCCAATTAATTGAACTTTCTGACTCTAATTATCCTGTAGACCAAAATGATAATTCTAGAACTTCACATACTTTTGCCAACCAAAATATTTAAATGTTGAACATCTTATTCAAAAAATTAACGAAAACCTATAGTTGCTTATATTATTTGTTTCACTGGGTTCTCTATCTATTGTCATGACTTAAATGAAGCCTAACTTGAGGTCAAACTTCTGCAGAAATTCAAATAATGCTTAAGAGTTCTTTATTTTCAAGCACCACTGTACATACAACAATGGTGTCAAAGGTACAAAAAGCATTTGATTAGCATGCTACATTTTTAAATCGGGACATACTGTCTTAATGTAGACCTAAAGTAAATCATCTACTATACATTACTAAAACTGAAGAATAACAAGCAATAAGTAGGCTGTTTTTATTGTAAATAATTGCAGGTATAGATACGGACTGACGAAAAAAGTACTCACAGTGTCTATCATCAGTCTTCACAGCCAGCTGATCTTTTTGTTTTTTTACATCTCTTCATGAATAAAATGATGACTGGCACTAATATGAGTAACAGTCCTGCTGCCACTCCAGAACCGATGAAGGGAGCCAGTGATGCTGTGAGAGAAATCACCATCAAGACTTTTTTTAAAGAAAATAAATGAGCAAACTAAGACCGGTGCATCTTACTGTACCTCTCACAGTGACAACCAAGAGTTCAGTGGTAGGAGAGTAAAAGGTGCCTGAAGACACGGTTACTTCATAAACACAGCTGTAGTTTCCCTGGTGGACAAAATCTGCCTCAGGAAAGAAGAAGGTGGTTGAGTGGTCAACAGCTGACTGAGTTCTGGTGATATTGGATCCACTGAACTCCAAGTGGAAGGAGCCTCCTGGGTACTGTGGTTTGGTGGAGCAGATGATGGAGAAGCTGTGGCCCCTGGTCACCTCTGGTCCCTGAGGCCACCAGAAGAACCATCCATCAAGTGGTCTGAGGGAGATTTTGGGCTCAAGCAAGTTCACTGGAAAACAAAACACACTTTTAATACAGATTTCTTAGCACAGTCATGCAGCCAAGATTTAACAACAATAACCTCATGAACAAAATCCACTTCAGCAGTACTGACAGTGACTTGGTGGTGGATCATTCTCAACACTGCAGTAACACTGACGTGGTGGTGGTGTGTTAGTGTGTGTTGCGCTGGTACGAGTATGCAGAGAAACAGATGGATTACACTCTGTAACTGTAGAACTACAAAGTGCACCTATATAGTAAGTGGAGCTGATAAAATGGACAATGAGCATCGAAACAAGGAGGTGGTCATAATGTTATGCCTGATCGGTGTGTGTGTGTATATATATATATATATGTATATGTATATGTATATGACGGGTAGTTCCATATATAGTCTCCCAATTGAGTGACCGATATTGTAGATATGTAGATCTCAAGAACAGTGTTCAATTAATGAGAAACACTTGACAGCAATTATCAAGCATAGGATAAAAACATCAGAACCTCTTTAAAATGCCAGTCAAGAACTGAGGACAAAAAACACCAAACAGAATTAGTCTTACCTATTAGAGAGACATTAACTGAACTGCTAAGTGGAGAACTGAGACCATGACTAGAATTTCTGGCCTGGTACTGGCAGTAGTAAGACCACTCATGAACAAAGTCTTCTGGTAAACTGAAGGTGACAGAGGTTCCATTCTTGGTCTCTCTAAAGGACCCAGAGTTCTGTATCAGAGTGAAGGATCCATCTGTGAACTGTGTTTCTACAGAGCAGGTGATGTTAACCTTCTCTCCCCATGTGACCTCTTTACTGTGACTGAGAGAAATGCTTGGAGTGGGTAGAGTCACTGAAAAGGAAATGGTATGAGAATATAACAGATTAAATGTACAACGGAATACATGGTCTGACCTGCTGAATTCCAGTGAAGCTATTTGTGATGTAAAAAGACAAAAATCAGCAAATACCATTAAAAACAAGAAATTATAAAATGTCTGTCAGCCATTAGTCATATCACCTGCAACTTTCTAGTGTTTCATTTAGGATGATGCAAAGATTAAAGCACATATCTAGATATACAATACTGTGCAAAATCCAGAGCAAAGCCTTTTATTTATTTAATTTCTATTCAAAATGCCCATTAAGTACAAGTGATTCTTTTACAGTGTCTGATCTGTAGCAACAGTGGGGCTTAATTTCTTGCATTTCTGTTGCATTTGTAAAAAAGAAAAAAAGGGGCCGAGTGCAAAATACTAACGGTTTTAGCCTGATCAGAGTCCAAATTCAAACCATATAGAGAATATTTGGCATCTCATAAAACAAACTAGCTCGGAAATGTTAATCAAGTCGTTCAAGCATCAACGCTGGGTGGAACAATATCGATCCATCTTTCTCTAAAAGGTTGTCTCTGTTACGGGACGGCGGGGAGGCGGACCCAAGTGCAGAAATGGAAACAGAAAAAATGGAAAAATGAGTTTATTGTGGCACTGGGTTGTGAGTCTGAAACATGCATATGAGGTGACCCAAAGCCAGGTTCGAACCGGCGATGTACTGATCGGCACTTCGTGGCGTTACCACTGCGCCACTGAGGAGCACAGGTAACTACTGGCAAAAACACCTCAAGGAAGGGGGAAAAGAAAAGGCGGGAAAACGACGAATGGCAAACAAAAGAGACGCTGAGAGCAGCGTGCTCAAACAAAGGCTGAACTAGAGAGGCGAGAGAACAGATAATAGGAAAAACCAAAAAACACTTCCACTCCAAGAACGAAGGGAAGGCAGACTTTTTTTTTTTCCCCTTTAAGTAGCTTTAGGACAGTTTCTTTTCTCAGCCCTCTTTTCTTTTCTTTTTTAGTTTTGGGGCAGTTTTGGGGCAGTTTCGTTTCGTTTCGTTTCGTTTCGTTTCGTTTCGTTTCGTTTCGTTTCTGACACTTAGTACCGTACCGGTCACCCCTCTACAAAGGTGTGACAAACACCACTGTTTGCCTTGACCTTAAGTAGAGGAGTCCGCAGGTGTGTCGCGTTGGACCTAATCAGCCCGCGGATTTCTGGGAATTGGAGTTCCCTGAAGTTATGGCCCTGTGCCACCGTCGCCCTCTGCTGGCAGCTGGCGGAGCAGGCTGGACACCCTGCCGCCGTCGCCCTCTGCTGGCAGCAGGCGGCGCAGGCTGGACACCCTGCTGCCGTCGCCCTCTGCTGGCAGCAGGCGGCGCAGGCTGGACACCCTGCCGCCGTTGCCCTCTGCCGGCAGCAGGCGGGGCCGGCTGAACCCTTACAGTCTGCAACTTTACCCACAAGAATTCAACATTTAAAATCAAACAGTAAATCTATCCCAAACTAACTTACTTTTATCTATTTGTTTAATTTACTGACTAATTACTTGTTCTTAAGACTATGAAAGACCATTTTGGGCTTAGCCCACTTTTTACACAAGAGTGATGAAAATAAATGAATACAGTACAGAGATAGCTAGTTTGCATGAATTGCTGGCATTTTCTCGGTTGTTTTATTAATACTTCAGGAATGGGAGTGTGGTAGTTAGCTAGCTGGTTGTCTTATGCACTGGCATTAGGACTGATACCAGTTTAAGGCACACTCCAATAGGAACACACTAGTCTCACAAATAAAATGTGCTCCATATAAAAGCCCCGAAACACTGTAAGGAGGTACACTTTTCTAGTCTGGAATATTCACATGCCATATAATAAAGTATGGCAGGAGTTACAATGCAGTCTCTCAACACAAGCTCTATAAATAAAACCCTGTACAGATTATTAAGAAAATGACTTTGTCTCCTGGCTGAAAAATGCAGCTGCTTCCTTTTATTTCATAATGCTGTTTAATTTACAAAGCCATTGCCTGTGTCCTGACTGATTTGGATCCCATGATGCATGTAAAAGTGCTTCTCTGCGTGGCTCTTTTCAAGAGGGAACATGCTAAGTTGATCACATGACACACCCTCAACAGAGAGAGCCTCTAAGAGAACTTTAGGGGGACCCCTGCTGGTTCTTTGCTGACACAGTAGGCAGAATCTACAGTCATCAGTCACTTCTTTTGTCAAGTTTTGCCAGAAAAAAATGGTTAAAAATTCAGCTAATCCATGGTTGGGCTTTGTGCCTCCTTTGAGGGAGTGCCTCAAGACCACAGTTGTCCATTCAGCCTGAAAAACGTACTTCCTTGGCTCTCTGCATTTGTAGTTAGTGAAAACTCTCTTGTGGCTTTGAAGTATATTTTAAAAAGAAACCTTTGATAGAAGAAGGTAAAAACATTCTTTCAATAAGTTGAGGTGGTAGTATCTAGGAGTGCCCTATGTGCTCTGTTTGTGCAGGGGCTAGGAATGTGAGGTCCAAATAGATGAGATCATTTTAAAAAGAACCATATGCTCTGTCTCCTGTTTCAACAACAAGAACCATATATACATGCTGTTGGTCAGTCTGTTCGGGAGGGGACATTTAGAATTGGCACAGATCCTCTCTCAGGTACTCTATAGTGCTTGATATGATACTGTTTTACTATGTAATAAACCTTTTTACTGGCAACTCAGTATCGGCGGAGTTTTTCTTCACAACATCTAAACACCATCGCCACTGAATAAACAACAGCTTCTCACATAAAGAGCCAATTTCTGAATCGTTTTGCAGATGGGAAATATTATGAGGGATTTATAAATACTGGTGCGCCCCTGACTGGCCTGAAAAGAGCTCATCCTCAGAACTGGCCGTCACGAAGAGAAATTTCTCTTTACTTTTGATATTTGGTTTTATACTGGCTGAGTATTTAAATTTGTCAGAAAAATGGTAATGTGCCAAGGAGCTGGGAATCTTCCTCACTCCACGTAGTCATTGCCTGTGTCACAGCCAGGGGGCAACTAATCAAATAATACTGACATGTCTGGAGCCAAAATCATAGAATAGGTTTTTTCTGACAAGCCATCTTTACAACATACATCATGGAGTCCAGGGAGCTATCCTATTTGATGTCACTAGTACACATCAGTGTTAGCAGTGTGATGGCACAGGGAATGTTTTCTTAATATCCAATCAGGAAACATCCAAATACCATGACATGCGTATCTGAAAATCACTGCCGAAAACAGTTTCTGCTTTCATGGCTACAGTTTAACCACACTCAAACAGATACCTCCAACATGATAATGCACTTTCACAAAGTAGTTATCATCACTGAATAGTTTCAGGATGACAGCAACTTTTCATTGCGTCACTGCAGTATGTCTGTGCAGCGGTCAATGTAACACAACACACCTAGATTCTTGTTGAATCCATGTCCAGATTAATTAAGGCTTTTCTGAAGGCAAAAAATCTCAACAAACTACCAAACATACTGACATTCGCTGTAAGAGAAGAATGAAAAAAGTGCCCACTAGACATTAGAGCTTGGAAAAGAACTACTAACACTCAAAAAATGCTCTGAAAATCAGCAACACTTGGCAAAGCACAAAGAAAACACACACATATATATATATATATATATATATATATATATATATTTGCCATTTTTATAAGCTGTACAAGGTGTAGGTGATGATGGACGGGTGATGTATTTCATGTATAGTCTCCCAGCGGAAACTGAGTGACAGACTCAGTTGTATTGATATATCTATATATGTCTAAAGAATTGATTATTAATCTCACGCTAATGTTTTTACTTTAGATTAAACCTGATTTGTGTGGAGAGGACAGTGTTCAATAATGAGAAACACTCAACAGGAAAAAAAACATCAAAACCTCTTTAAAATGTCAGCCAAGATTTGAGGACCAAAACTACAATAAGAATTAGCCTTACCTATTACAGAGATATTAACAGAACTGCTCTGTGGAGAACTGAAACCACGACTGGAGACTCTGGTCTGGTACTGGCAGTAGTAAGACCCCTCATGAACAAAGTCCACTTCTGGTAAACTGAAGGTGACAGAGGTTCCATTCTTGGTCTCTCTATATGACCCAGAGTTCTGTATCAGAGTGAAGGATCCCCCTGTGAACTGGGTTTCTACAGAGCAGGTGATGTTAACCTCCTCTCCCCATGTGACCTCGTTGCTGGGACTGAGAGAGATGCTTGGAGCAGGTAAAATTACTGTAAAGGGCAATGTTTGGTTCTTAGAAAATTTGTTCAGTTAATTCAAACTATATCACAGCATTAAAATGCACAATAGAATACATGATCTGACCTGCTGAATTCAGGTATAGCAAATGATGTACACACACACACAGAGACATACACACAAACACTGGGCTTCCTTGTGGGAAGGTTTGGAAATAGTTCAGCTAACACATATAAATCACCACTTACTGTATTAATCTTTTGTATTTATTCTAATATTAGTGTTTTATGCTCATGCTGGTTTATGCCAGTTAGACTCTTGCACAGTACAGTGTTGTTTCTTTTTTACATAAAAAGCTATTTAGTATTTATTTGCAGTGTTCCATCGGTGGAAGCAGGAAAAACACTAGCAGCAATTACCAAGCACAGGGCGGACTGCACAAAAGATTAGTCTTACCTATGACAGAGAACTGAACGGAGCTGCTCTGTGGAGAACTGAAATCACGACTGGACACTCTGGTCTGGTACTGGCAGTAGTAAGACCCCTCATGAACAAAGTCCACTTCTGTTAAACTGAAGGTGACAGAGGTTCCATTCTTGGTCTCTCTATATGACCCAGAGTTCTGTATCAGAGTGAAGGATCCATCTGTGAACTGGGTTTCTACAGAGCAGGTGATGTTAACCTTCTCTCCCCATGTGACTTCTTTGCTGGGAAGGAGAGAGACGCTTGGAGCAGGTAGAGTTACTGAAAAAGAAATATCATCGAGAAATATGCTGGGGGAAAAACAAGTTAATCAAAATTATGTAACAGCATTTCAATTTAGAATAAAGTACATTGTCTCACTGTTGATTTAAATTTCAGCGTTTGGCAGATTGCATTACTAATCAAAAGAAACACAAAACAAGTAAAGATCTATTTTTCTTGTATTGAGTATCATGGATTAAACTCAAAATACGAGCACAAAATTCCAGTGAGCTTTAGAGCTAAATGGAGAGTGGTGAGAGCTTAGAAGTATTTATCAAGGCCCAGGTACTCCAGATCACTTCAACAATGAGTGGATATATGTAAATGTGACATCACAAAAACAGAATCTAAAAATGGCATTTAACTTGGCTTCAGTATGTGGATTATGGAGAAATGACATTATGCAACTTAAACAATGCTTACACAGCACTTCAAACAACTTTGTTTTAAAAAAATCAAGGATTTTTTTCCCCATGCCCTTTAAACCAAATATCTAGATCTACTTTTAACCAGGTTTTTTCCACAACCATTCTTCACCGTTCTTTGGAAGCTCTGGAAATGAAGATCGTAAGATAGATGTAATGCTCACATAACATGCCATTTTGCCTTGAATAGAGTAAGCTGGGGCAATTTTTTTTATCAACTTCCTTTACTTTAAACTGAACTTTTTTGTATATATATCTTAAGAATACTGTTACATTGTTAGCAACAAGAGAAACACGCTCAACAGTCATTGTCAGGAACAGAATGAAAACATTAAAACAACTGCAAAATAGGCAAGAACTGAGAGCAAAAACTCTAAAGAGAATGTCTCTTACCTACAACAGAGATATTAACAGAACTGCTCTGTGGAGAACTGAAGTCACAACTGGACACTCTGGTCTGGTACTGGCAGAAATAAGACCCCTCATGAACAAAGTCCACTTTTGCTAAACTGAAGGTGACGGAGGTTCCACTCTTGATCTCTCTAAATGATCCAGAGTTCTGTATCAGAGTGAAGGATCCACCTGTGAACTGGGTTTCTACAGAGCAGGTGATGTTAACCTTCTCTCCCCATGTGACCTCTTTGGTGGGACTGAGAGAGATGTTTGGAGTGGGTAGAGTTACTGAAAAAAGGGGTAAGAGAAAATTTGTTCAGTTCATGTAAACAGATTAAAAGTACAATTCAATACATGGTCTGACCTGCTGAATTCCAGTGGAGCAACTTGTGATGTAAAAAGACAAAATCAGAAAATACCTTTGGGAATAAGAAACTGTAAAATGCCCACTAACCATCAGAGCTAGAGAAACATCACCTGCAGCTTTCTAGTGTTTCATTTAGGATGATGCAAAGTTTAAAGCACATATCTAGATCTACAATATTGTGCAAAATCCAGAGCAAAGCCTTTTATTTATTTAATTTCTATTCAAAATGCCCATTAAGTACAAGTGACTCTTTTACAGTGTCACATCTGAAGCAACAGTGGAGCTTAATTTCTTAATTTTCATAATTTGCCTAAAAGTATATATACTCCAATGCAAAAATGGACAGAGCCCAAATTATTGATAGTTTTGGCCTGATCAGAGTCCAGATTTAAACCCTATAGAGAATATTTGGTAACATATTGAACAAAAACTAGCTCGGCAATGTTTTTCAACTTTTTGAAGCCATCAATACTGAGAAGAAGATTATGGATTTTTCTTTCTGTAAAAGGCCGTTTGCAAGTTTACACACATTTAATGAAATCAAAAACATAAGCTATCCCAAACTCAACTGATTTATCTATCTGTTAAATTTACTGACCAATTTTTTGTTGTTAAGACTATAAAAAGGCCATTTTGGGTTTAGCCCATGTTTTTGCTCAGGAGTGTACATATGGAGTGACCAAAATAAACCAATACAATACATAGATAGCTAGGTTGCATGGATTGCTGACATTTTCTTATGTCATTATTTTCATAAATGGGAGTGTGGTAGTTGGCTAGCTGGTTGTCCAGAGCAGCAGGAAACATACTCTGTTGACACTGGCATTAAGACTGACAGCAGTTTAAGGCACACAGGAACACAACAGTGTCACAAATGTAATCTACTCCATATAAAAGGCCCAAAACACAGTAATATATATATATATATATATATATATATATATATATATATATATATATATATATATATATATATATATATATATATAGTCTGTTCTTCTAAGCCAAATGTGTGGGTGACGATGGACGGGTGGGGGATTTCATATATAGTCTCCCGGCAGAAAGTGAGCAACACACACAGTTGTATGGATGTATTTGTATGCTGCAGATGTTTAAAGAAGTGATTATTCATCTTATACTAAAGTGTTTTATTTATTTTATATTAAAACCTGGTTGCTGTGAAGATCTCAAGGGCAGTTTTTAATTAGTGAGAAACACTTCTGACAGCCTTTATGAAGCACAAGATTAAAAACATCAAATCCTCTTTAAAATGACTGCCAACATCTGTGGACCAAAACTGCAATCAGAATTAGTCATACCTATTACAGAGATATTAACTGAGCTGCTGTGTGGAGAACTGAAGTCACGTCTGGACACTCTGGTCTGGTACTGGCAGTAGTAAGACCCCTCATGAACAAAGTCCACTTCTGGTAAACTGAAGGTGACAGAGGTTCCATTCTTGGTCTCTCTAAAGGACCCAGAATTCCGTATCAGAGTGAAGGATCCACCTGTGAACTGGGTTTCTACAGAGCAGGTGATGTTAACCTCCTCTCCCCATGTGACCTCTTTGGTGGGACTGAGGGAGATGCTTGGAGCAGGTAGAGTTACTGAAAAAAATGGATATGAGAAAATTTGTTCAGTTAAACCAAATTACATAACAGATTAATTGTACAACGGAACACATGTCTGACCTGTTGAATTCCAGTGGAGCAACTTGTGATGACAAATCAGAAAATATAATTAAAACAAGAAACTGTAAAATGTCCTCTAACCATCAGAGCTGGGGAAACCTAACCTGTAACTTTGTAATGTTTCATTTAGGATGATGCAAAGTTTAAAAGACATATCTAGATCTACAATATTGTGCAAAATCCAGAGCAAAGCCTTTTATTTATTTAATTTCTAGTCCAAATGGCCATTAAGTACAAGTGACTCTTTTACAATGTCACATCTGAAGCAACAGTGGAGCTTAATTTCTTAATTTTGATAATTTGCCTACAAGTATGTACACTGCAATGCAAAAATGGGCCAAGCCCAAAATACTGACGGTTTTTACTGATGGTTTTGGCCTGATCAGATTTAAACCCTATAGAGAATATATAGTAACATTTGAACAAAAACTAACTTGGCAATGTTTTTCAACTTTTGGAAGCCATCAACGTTCAGACGAAGATGACTGATTCTTCTTTCTGTAAAAGGCTTTTTGCAAGTTTACACACATTTAATGAAATAAAAAAACATAAGCTATCCCAAACTCACTTGATTTATGGTTTGTTGTTAGGACTATAAAAAGGCCATTTTGGGTTCAGCCCATGTTTTTGCACAGGAGTTTACGTATGGAGTCATTAAAATAAATGAATACAATACATAGATAGCTAGGTTGCATGGATTGCTGGCATTTTAACAGTTGATTTTATTTATATTTCATAAATGGGAGTGTGGTAGTTGGCTAGCTGGTTGTCCAGAGCAGCAGGAAGCATACTCTCTGGAGCTCTTTACACTGGCATTAAGACCGACACCAGTTTAAGGCACAGGAACACAACAGTGTCATAAATGTAATCTACTCCATGTAAAAGGCCCAAAACACAGTAATATTTATATGTGTATATATATATATATATATAGTCTGTTTGTTCTTCTAAGCCAAATGTGTGGGTGACGATGGATGGGTGGGGGATTTCATATATAGTCTCCCGGCGGAAAGTGAGCAACACACACAGTTGTATGGATGTATTTGTATGCTGTAGATGTTTAAAGAAGTGATTATTCATCTTATACTTAAGTGTTTTATTTATTTTATATTAAAACCTGGTTGTTGTGAAGATCTCAAGGGCAGTGTTTAATTAGCGAGAAACACTTTTGACAGCCTTTATGAAGCACAGGATTAAAAACATCAAATCCTCTTTAAAATGACTGCCAACATCTGTGGACCAAAACTACAATCATAATCAATCTTACCTATTACAGAGATATTAACTGAGCTGCTCTGTGGAGAACTGAAATCACGACTGGACACTCTGGTCTGGTACTGGCAGTAGTAAGACCCCTCATGAACAAAGTCCACTTCTGGTAAACTGAAGGTGACGGAGGTTCCATTCTTGGTCTCTCTAAAGGACCCAGAATTCCGTATCAGAGTGAAGGATCCACCTGTGAACTGGGTTTCTACAGAGCAGGTGATGTTAACCTCCTCTCCCCATGTGACCTCTTTGGTGGGACTGAGGGAGATGCTTGGAGCAGGTAGAGTTACTGAAAAAAATGGATATGAGAAAATTTGTTCAGTTAATCCAAATTACATAACAGATTAATTGTACAACGGAACACATGTCTGACCTGTTGAATTCCAGTGGAGCAACTTGTGATGACAAATCAGAAAATATAATTAAAACAAGAAACTGTAAAATGTCCTCTAACCATCAGAGCTGGGGAAACCTAACCTGTAACTTTGTCATGTTTCATTTAGGATGATGCAAAGTTTAAAGCACATATCTAGATCTACAATACTGTGCAAAATCCAGAGCAAAGCCTTTTATTTATTTAATTTCTAGTCCAAATGGCCATTAAGTACAAGTGACTCTTTTACAGTGCCACATCTGAAGCAACAGTGGAGCTTAATTTCTTAATTTTCATAATTTGCCTACAAGTATGTACACTGCAATGCAAAAGTGGGCCAAGCCCAAAATACTGACGGTTTTTACTGATGGTTTTGGCCAGATCGATTTAAACCCTATAGAGAATATTTGGTAACATCTTGAACAAAAAATAGCTTGGCAATGTTTTTCAACTTTCTGAAGCCATCAACGCTCAGAGGAAGATGACTGATTCTTCTTTCTGTAAAAGGCTGTTTGCAAGTTTACACACATTTAATGAAATAAAAAAACATAAGCTATCCCAAACTCACTTGATTTATGGTTTGTTGTTAGGACTATAAAAAGGCCATTTTGGGTTTAGCTCATGTTTTTGCACAGGAGTGTACATATGGAGTGATCAAAATAAATTAATACAAAATATATACAGCTAGGTTGGATAGATCACTGATATTTTCTCAGTTGCTTTTATTTATATTTCATAAATGGGAGTGTGGTAGTTGGCTAGCTGGTTGTCCAGAGCAGCAGGAAACACTCAGTTTACACTGGCATTAAGACTGACACCAGTTTAAGGCACACAGGAACACAACAGTGTCACTAATATAATCTACTCCTCCAAGGTGTGGAGGATGATGGTGGTGAATTCCATGTATAGTCTCCTGACGGAAAGTGAATGACAGATACAGCTGTATGGATACATTTGTATACTGTAGATGTTTAAAGAAGTGATTATTTATCTCATCCTAAAGTATTTTATTCATTTTATATTGAAACCTGGTTGCTGTGGAGATCTCAAGGACAGTGTTTAACTAGTGAAACACTTGACAGACATTATGGAGCACAGGATAAAAAAATAAAACCTCTTTAAAATGACTGCCAACATCTGAGAACCAAAACTACAATAAGAATTAGTCTTACCTATTACAGAAATATTAACTGAACTGCTGTGTGGAGAACTGAAGTCACGTCTGGACACTCTGGTCTGGTACTGGCAGTAGTAAGACCCCTCATGAACAAAGTCCACTTCTGGTAAACTGAAGGTGACGGAGGTTCCATTCTTGGTCTCTCTAAAGGACCCAGAGTTCTGTATCAGAGTGAAGGATCCACCTGTGAACTGGGTTTCTACAGAGCAGGTGATGTTAACCTCCTCTCCCCATGTGACCTCTTTGGTGGGACTGAGAGAGATGCTTGGAGCAGGTAGAGTCACTGAAAAATGGGTAAGAGAAAATTTGTTCAATTAATGCAAATTATACAACAGATTAATTGTACAACGGAACACATGTCTGACCTGTTGAATTCCAGCAAAGTAACTTATGATGTAAAAAGACAATCAGAAAATACCTTTGGAAATAAGAAACTGTAAAATGCCCACTAACCATCAGAGCTAGAGAAACATCACCTGCAGCTTTCTAGTGTTTCATTTAGGATGATGCAAAGTTTAAAGCACATATCTAGATCTACAATATTGTGCAAAATCCAGAGCAAAGCCTTTTATTTATTTAATTTCTAGTCCAAATGGCCATTAAGTACAAGTGACTCTTTTACAGTGTCACATCTGAAGCAATATTAGAGCTTAATTTCTTAATTTTGATAATTTGCCTACAAGTATGTACACTGCAATGCAAAAATGGGCTAAACCCCAAATACTGATGTTTTTACTGATGGTTTTGGCCAGATCAGATTTAAACCCTATAAAGAATATTTGGTAACAAATTGAACAAAAACTAACTTGGCAATGTTTTTCAACTTTCTGAAGCCATCAACGTTCAGAGGACGATGACTGATTCTTCTTTCTGTAAAAGGCTGTTTGCAAGTTTACCCACATTTAATGAAATAAAAAACATAAGCTATGCCAAACTCACTTGATTTATGGTTTGTCGTTAAGACTATAAAAAGGCCATTTTGGGTTCAGCCCATGTTTTTGCACAGGAGTTTACGTATGGAGTCATCAAAATAAATGAATACTATACATAGATAGCTAGGTTGCATGGATTGCTGGCATTTTAACAGTTGATTTTATTTATATTTCATAAATGGGAGTGTGGTAGTTGGCTAGCTGGTTGTCCAGAGCAGCAGGAAGCATACTCTGTGGAGCTCTTTACACTGGCATTAAGACTGACAGTAGTTTAAGGCACAGGAACACAACAGTGTCAGAAATGTAATCTACTCCATATAAAAGGCCCAAAACACAGTAATAAATATATATATATATATATATATATATATATATATATATACATAGTCTGTTTGTTCTTCTAAGCCAAATGTGTGGGTGACGATGGATGGGTGGGGGATTTCATATATAGTCTCCCGGCGGAAAGTGAGCAACACACACAGTTGTATGGATGTATTTGTATGCTGTAGATGTTTAAAGAAGTGATTATTCATCTTATACTTAAGTGTTTTATTTATTTTATATTAAAACCTGGTTGTTGAGAAGATCTCAAGGGCAGTGTTTAATTAGCGAGAAACACTTTTGACAGCCTTTATGAAGCACAGGATTAAAAACATCAAATCCTCTTTAAAATGACTGCCAACATCTGAGAACCAAAACTACAATCATAATCAATCTTACCTATTACAGAGATATTAACTGAGCTGCTCTGTGGAGAACTGAAATCACGTCTGGACACTCTGGTCTGGTACTGGCAGTAGTAAGACCCCTCATGAACAAAGTCCACTTCTGGTAAACTGAAGGTGACGGAGGTTCCACTCTTGGTCTCTCTAAAGGACCCAGAGTTCTGTATCAAAGTGAAGGATCCACCTGTGAACTGGGTTTCTACAGAGCAGGTGATGTTAACCTCCTCTCCCCATGTGACATCTTTGGTGGGACTGAGGGAGATGCTTGGAGCAGGCAGACTTACTGAAAAATGGGTAAGAGAAAATTTGTTCAGTTCATCCAAATTACATAACAGATTAATTGTACAACGGAACACATGTCTGACCTGTTGAATTCCAGTGGAGCAACTTGTGATGACAAATCAGAAAATATAATTAAAACAAGAAACTGTAAAATGCCCTCTAACCATCAGAGCTGGGGAAACCTAACCTGTAACTTTGTAATGTTTCATTTAGGATGATGCAAAGTTTAAAGCACATATCTAGATCTACAATACTGTGCAAAATCCAGAGCAAATGTTTTTATTTATTTAATTTCTAGTCCAAATGGCCATTAAGTACAAGTGACTCTTTTACAGTGTCACATCTGAAGCAACAGTGGAGCTTAATTTCTTAATTTTCATAATTTGCCTACAAGTATGTACACTGCAATGCAAAAATGGGCCAAGCCCAAAATACTGACGGTTTTTACTGATGGTTTTGGCCAGATCGATTTAAACCCTATAGAGAATATATAGTAACATTTGAACAAAAACTAACTTGGCAATGTTTTTCAACTTTTGGAAGCCATCAACGCTGAGAGGAAGATGACTGATTCTTCTTTCTGTAAAAGGCTTTTTGCAAGTTTATCCACATTTAATGAAATCAAAAACATAAGCTATGCCAAACTCACTTGATTTATCTATTTGTTTAATTTACAGACCAAAGATTAGTTAAGTCTATAAAAAGGCCATTTTGGGTTCAGCCCATGTTTTTGCACAGGAGTTTACGTAAGGAGGGATCAAAATAAATTAATTCAATATATAGATAGCTGGATTGCATAGATCGCTGACATTTTCTCAGTTGCTTTTATTTATATTTCATAAATGGGAGTGTGGTAGTTGGCTAGCTGGTTGTCCAGAGCAGCAGGAAACATTCTCTGTTTACACTGGCATTAAGACTGACAGTAGTTTAAGGCACACAGGAACACAACAGTGTCACAAATATAATCTACTCCATATAAAAGCCCCAAAACACAGTAATATATAGTCCGTTTGTTCTTCTGAGCCAACGGTGTGTAAGACTGATGGTAGTGAATTCCATGTATAGTCTCCCGGCAGAAAGTGACAGATACAGCTGTATTGATATATTCGTATGCTGTAGATGTTTAAAGAAGTGATTATTTATCTCACCCTCAAGTGTTTTATTAATTTTATATTGAAACCTGGCTGCTGTGGAAGGACAGTGTTTAATAAGTGAAAAACACTTTTAACAGCCATTATGAAGCACAGGATAAAAACAACAAAACCTCTTTAAAACAACAGCAAACATTTGAGGACTAAAACTGCAATAAGTATTAATCTTACCTTTTACAGAGATATTAACAGAGCTGCTGTGTGGAGAACTGAAGTCACGACTGGAGACTCTGGTCAGGTACTGGCAGTAGTAAGACCCCTCATGAACAATGTCCACTTTTGCTAAACTGAAGGTGACAGAGGTTCCATTCTTGGTCTCTCTAAATGATCCAGAGTTCTGTATCAGAGTGAAGGATCCCCCTGTGAACTGGGTTTCTACAGAGCAGGTGATGTTAACCTCTTCTCCCCATGTGACCTCTTTGGTGGGACTGAAATAGATGCTTGGAGCAGGTAGAGTTACTGAAAAAAAAATGGGTATGAAATTATATAACATATTAAAAGTACAATGGAATACATGGTCTAACCTGCTGAATTCCAGTGAAGCTACTTGTGATGTAAAAAGACAAATCAGAAAATACCATTAAAAACAAGAAATTATAAAATGTCTATCAATCTTTAGAGATATTGTGCAAAATCCAGAGCCAACCCTTTCATTTATTTAATTTCTATTCAAAATGCCCATTAAGTACAAGTGACTCTTTTACAATGTCAGATCTGTAGCAACAATTTCTTTACTGTTGATTCATCTTTCTGTAAAAAGTCGTCTGCAACTTTACCCACAAGAATTCAACATTTAAAATCAAACAGTAAATCTATCCCAAATTAACTTGCTTTATCTATCTGTTTAATTTACTGACTAATTACTTAAGTTCTTAAGACTATGAAAGACCATTTTGGGCTTTTTGCACAGGAGTGATAAAAATAAATTAATACAATACATTGATTTCATGAATGGAAGTGTGATAGTTAAACAGCTGGTTGTCTTATGCACTGGCATTAGGACTGATACCATTTTAAGGCACCCTCTGATTGGAACACGAGTGTTACACATATAATGTGCTCCAAATAAAAGTCCCAAAACACAGTAAGGATGTACACTGTTCTAGTCTGGAATATTCACCTGCCATATAATAATGTATGGCAGGACTTACAATGCAATCTCTCAACACAAGCTCTATAAATAAAGTCCTGCATGGCTTATTAAGAAATTGACTGTCTCCTGGATGAAACATGCAGCTGCTTCCTTTCATTTTACAATGCTATTTAATTTTGCCCTGAACCGAGCTAAGAGCAGTCTTAACCAATCCATTGCCTGTGGCCTATATGACAGATCGTCATTCTTATGAGCCAAAGGTGTGGGTGAAGATGGACGGGTGGTGGATTCCATTTATAGTCTCACAGTAGATACTGAGTGACAGATCCAGTTGTACTGACATATTTCAACATTATACATTACATTTTAAAAAGTCACTATTTATCTCATTTCAAAACGTTTTATTTATTTTAGAATGAAACTTGTTTTTTGTTGACATCTCTAGAACAGTTTTCAATTACTGAGAAAAAGAGAGCCATTATCAATCACAGGATAAAAACATCAAATCTTCTTCAATATGCCAACCAAGACTGGAGGACAAAAAACTGCAATCAGAATTAGTCTTACCTATTACAGAGATATTAACAGAGCTGCTCTGTGGAGAACTGAAATCACGACTGGACACTCTGGTCTGGTACTGGCAGTAGTAAGACCCCTCATGAACAAAGTCCACTTCTGGTAAACTGAAGGTGACGGAGGTTCCACTCTTGGTCTCTCTAAATGACCCAGAGTTCTGTATCAGAGTGAAGGATCCACCTGTGAACTGGGTTTCTACAGAGCAGGTGATGTTCACCTTCTCTCCCCATGTGACCTCTTTGCTGGGAAGGAGAGAGATGCTTGGAGTGGGTAGAGTCACTGAAAAAAAGGGGTATGAAAAAATTTGTTCAGTTGATTCAGATTATATAACAGATTAAATGTACAATGGAATACATGGTCTGACCTGCTGAATTCCAGGGTGGCAACGCGTGATGTAAAAAAGGCCAATCAGAAAATACTATTAAAAACAAGAAATTGTAAAATACCCTCTAACCATCAGAGCTGGAGAAACATCATCTGCAGGTTTCTAGCGTTTCATTTAGGATGATGCAAAGTTTAAAGCACATGTGTAGATCTACAATACTGTGCAGAATTCAGAACAAAGCCTTTTATTTAATTAACTTCCAGAAGAAATGGCCATTAAGTAGAAGTAACTCTTCTGAAGCGTCACATCTGAAGCAACAGTGGAACTTAATTTCTTAATTTTGTCAATTTGCAAGTATATACACATCCATGCAAAAAATGTGCCCAAAGCCCAAAATACTGATGGTTTTTACTCATAGTTTTGGCCTGAACAGAGTCCAGATATAAACCCTTAGGAAGTTCACCACATTTAAAGAAATCAAAGAGAAAAGCTATCCCAAACTAACTTATCTATGTTTAATTTACGGACTAATGATTTATTATTAAGAGTATAAAAAGTTCATTTTGGGCCCATGTTTTTGCACAGGAGTGTATGTATGGAGCGATAAATTAAAACATACATAGATAGCTAGGTTGTACGGATTGCTGACATTTTCTCGTTTGTTTTTATGTATATCTCATAAAGGAGAGTGTTGTAGTTAGCTAGTTGGTTGCCTGGAGCAGCAGGAAACATATTCGATCTGCACTGACATTAGGAATGATATCAGCTTAAGGTAAACTCCAATAAATTTTGAATTGCCATATTTTCGCAACCATGAAATGCCTAGGAACCAATCACATACCAACTGAAAGAAGATAGAGTTTCTGACTGTCAGTGGAAGATGGCTCCCTTCAGTCTGTGAGGAGATATGACCCCTGTGCAGAAAGCGTTCTGCGTTCTCCACTTCAATAAGAGTGAACAAGTCATAACTGTGCAGTGTGATTTTCGTGGGCAGTGAAGCTCCAACAGCTCAGAGCGTTCGTTGTTGGTTCCCCAACACTGGATGATCTCCGAAATCGCACTGAAAGAGTAGTGAGTGCAGAGACACTCGACATGCTCAGTCGAGTATGGGATGAATTTGACTATGGCATTGATGTTGTCCATACAGCTGGAGGAGGTTCATATTGAGCACTTGTACAATTACATCATAAACTTTATGCTCATTTAAAGCATTTACAATTTACTGCTTTGTTCTGTAATGATTTACAAGTGAAATAAATCATTTTGAAATCGGATGAATCTTTTTGAATCACCCAGTATAATGTGCTCCATATGAAAGCCCCTAAACACAGTAAGAAGGTAAATTGTTCTAGTCTGGAACACAAACCCTGGGTTATTAGGAAATTTACTGTTTCCTGGCTGAAACATGCAGCTGCTTCCTTTTATTTTATAATGCTATTTAATTTTGCTTTGAACTGAGCTAAGAGTAAGCAGTCCTAACCAAGCCAGTGACTGTGTCCTGACCGATTGAAGGTGACGGAGGATCCACTCTTGGTCTCTCTAAATGACCCAGAGTTCTGACCCAGAGTTCTGGTTCATTTAGTCAAATTTTGTCCAAAAATGCAGCTAATTCGTGATAGGTTCTCTTGTCTCCTGCACAAGGGATGGAATAGCCAAACAAAAGCACAAACCCCCTCATCCCTTTGAGAGACTACAAGCTGTGTCTTCAAAACACAGCTGACCATCCTGTCTGAAAAACTTGCTTTTTTGGCTCTCTGCACTCATAGGTACAAAAATCTCCCTGTCTTGTGCCTACTCATATAAAGAGACAATTTCTGAATCGTTTTGCAGATGGGAAATATTATGAGGGATTTACAAATACTGGTGCGCCCCTGACTGGCCTGAAAAGAGCTCATCCTTAGAACTGGCTGTCACAAAGAGAAATTTACTTTTGGTATTTGGTTTTATATTGGCTGAGTTATTAAATATATCTCAAAACTGGTAATGTGCTAAGGAGCTGGGAATCATCCTCACACCACTTAGCCGATACCTGTGTCACGGTCCGGTTACAATCATTGCCAGGGGGCAACAAATCAAATAATACTGGCAAGTCTAGAGCCAAAATCACAGAATAGGTTTTTTCTGACAGACCAAATTTCGATCATGCACCATGGAGTCCATTGAGCCAACCTGTCCAATGTCACTAGCACAGGTCGGTGTTGGCAGTGTGGTGACATGGGGAATGTTTTCGTGATATACAATTAGGGAACGCTGTGTCACGCGTATCTGAAAATCACTGCTGAAAACAATTTACTCCTTCATGGCTACAGTTTATCCACACTCCGGTAGACACTTCCAGCATGATAATGCACTGTGATAAAGCAATTATCATCACTGAATATTTTCAGGATGACAGCAGTTTTTCGTTGCTTATAGCATCTTTAGGATAAATGTCAGTGTACCACAACCAACCGCATCCAACATCTTACAGAATCCATGTCCAGATGTGTTCATGCTGTTTTGAAAGCAAAAAAAGTTGGAAAAGAACTACCAACACTCACTCATCAATAAATATATATTATACACACACACACACACACACATATCAGCAAAACCACTTCAAAACACACACACACAAACACACACACACACACACACACACACACACACACACATATCAGCAAAACCACTTCAAAACACACACACACAAACACACACACACACACACACAAACACACACACACACACACACACACACACACACATATCAGCAAAACCTCTTCAAAACCTCTTCAGGTTAGCCTTACCTATTTCAGAGATATTAACTGAACTGCTGTGTGGAGAACTGAAATCACGACTGGACACTCTGGTCTGGTACTGGCAGTAGTAAGACCCCTCATGAACAAAGTCCACTTCTGGTAAACTGAAGGTGACGGAGGTTCCACTCTTGGTCTCTCTAAATGACCCAGAGTTCTGTATCAGAGTGAAGGATCCACCTGTGAACTGGGTTTCTACAGAGCAGGTGATGTTAACCTCCTCTCCCCATGTGACCTCTTTGGTGGGACTGAGAGAGATGCTTGGAGTGGGTAGAGTTACTGAAAAACAAAGACCATCAGATTTGAAAAATATGCTGGGGGAAAAATGTTGCAGCATTTCAATTTAAAATAGAATACATAGTCTGACTTGTTAATTTAAATTTCAGCATTTGGCAGATTGCATTGATAACTAGTTAATAACCACATGGAACACACACAAAGTAAAGATATCTGTTTTTCCTATATTTAAGTATTATGGACTACACAAAAAAATAGCACACAATTCCAGGGAGTTTTAGAGCTAAATGGAAAATGGTGAGAGCTTAGCCAACACTGGAAGTATTTATCAAGGCCCAGATACTCCATATCACTTCAGCAACAGCTGAATACATGTAAATGTGACATCACAAAAACAGAATTTCAAAATGGCCATTTTTTCAAAATTACACTTTACTTAGTTTCATAGTATATAGTATTTCATATATACTACCAAGAAATGACGATATACGACTTCAACAATGCTTAAACAGTACTTATAACTATTTTGTTTTTAAAAAAAAATTAGGAAATTTGTTTTTCCATGATATTTGCCCTTTTAACCACATACACTATATTGCCAAAAGTATTCGCTCGTCTGCCTTCACACACATATGAATTTAAGTGACATCCCCTTCTTAATCCATAGGGTTTAATATGATATTGGCCCACCCTTTGCAGCTATAACAGCTTCAACTCTTCTGGGAAGGCTTTCCACAAGGTTTAGCAGTGTGTTTATGGGAATTTTTGACCATTCTTCCAGAAGTGCATTTGTGAGGTTAGACACTGATGTTGGACGAGAAGGCCTGGCTTGCAGTCTCCGCTCTAATTCATCCCAAAGGTGTTCTATCAGGTTGAGGTCAGGACTCTGTGCAGACCAGTCAAGTTTTTCTACACCAAACTCACTCATCCATGTCTTTATGGACCTTGCTTTGTGCACTGGTGCGCAGTCAGGTTGGAACAGGAAGGGGCCGTCCCCAAACTGCTCCCACAAAGTTGGGAGCATGAAACTGTCCAAAATCTCTTGGTATGCTGGTATACATTAAGAGTTCCTTTCACTGGAACTAAGAGGCCGAGCCCAACTCCTGAAAAACAACCCCACACCATAATCCCCCCTTCACCAAACTTAACACTTGGCACAATGCAGTCAGACAAGTAGCGTTCTCCTGGCAACCGCCAAACCCAGACTCGTCCATCGGATTGCCAGATGGAGAAGCGTGATTTGTCACTCCAGAGAACACGTCTCCACTGCTCTAGAGTCCAGTGGCGGCACTTTACACCATTCGACGACCATGGAAACCCATTCCATGAAGCCCTCTACGCTGTTCTTGAGCTAATCTGAAGGCCACATGAAGTTTGGAGGTCTGTAGTGATTGACTCTGCAGAAAGTTGGCGACCTCTGCGCACTACGCGCCTCAGCATCCGCTGACCCCACACTGTCATTTTACATGGCCTACCACTTTGTGGCTGAGTTGCTGTCGTTCCCAATTGCTTCCACTTTGTTATAATACCACTGACAGTTGACTGTGGAATATTTAGTAGCGAGGAAATTTCACAACTGGACTTGTTGCACAGGTGGCATCCTCGGTACCGGTAATTCACTGAGCTCCTGAGAGCGACCCATTCTTTCACAAATGTTTGTAGAAGCAGTCTGCATGCCTAGGTGCTTGGTTTTATACACCTGTGGCCCTGGAAGTGATTGGAACACCTGAATTCAATGATTTGGATGGGTGAGTGAACACTTTTGGCAATATAGTGTATCTACATCTACTTTTAACTGCACTTGTTCCATATTGTTTCATTGCTGTTCTTTGGAAGCTCTGAAAAGTATTTTAGATTGTGAGGTACATGAAATACACATATATGCCACTTTGCCTTGAAAAGATGGAGCTGGGAAAATTCTTTTGTTTTAAATTTTTCTCACCTCATTTAACTTTGAATAAACTTTTCTGTATATACATCTCATGAATATTGTTGCATTAGTGGGAATAAGAGAAACATGCTCAACAGCCATTATCAAGGACAGAATTAAAACATTAAAACATCTGCAAAATAGGCAAGAACTGAGAGCGGAAACTCCAAAGAGAATGTCTCTTACCTACAACAGAGAACTGAACAGAATTACTGTGTGGAGAAATGAAATCACGACTGGACACTCTGGTCTGGTACTGGCAGTAGTAAGACCCCTCATGAACAAAGTCCACTTTTGGTAAACTGAAGGTGACAGAGGTTCCACTCTTGGTCTCTCTAAATGACCCAGAGTTCTGTATCAAAGTAAAGTATCCACCTGTGAACTGGGTTTCTACAGAGCAGGTGATGTCAACCTTCTCTCCCCATGTGACCTCTTTGCCGGGTCGGAGAGAGATCCTTGGAGTGGGTAGAGGCACTGAAAAGTAAAAAACACTGAAGTATGCTGTGGCCAAGAAATTAAACCAAATCATATAATAGCATTTTAATCTAGTCTAGAGTACATAGTTTGACCTTTTGAATTAAATTTCAGCATCTGGCAGATTGCATTACCAAGAGGTTAAAAATCAAATGGAACACACACAATGCAACAATGTCTTTTTTTTGTCGTATTTAGTGTCATAGATTAAGCCCACTATATGAGCACAAAATTCCAATGGGCTTTAGAGCTCAATGGAGAATGGATTTAGGTTAGCTCAGTGCAAGGTACTGCTTCTGATTCAGAGCTACTGAGTGGTCTTTCCTATGTTTTGGTTGTTTAATTCTGGTCCTGACTTATCTTCTGCATTTTGACTTTGACTTTTGCCTGCTCCCTTTTTGGATTTTGTCTGCCTGGTTTGTTTTGTGTTATGTTTCTCTACTTGTATATTATGCTAATTTTGGATCTGACCTTTACCTGTTTTTTGATGATGACTCTGGAAAGCGATTCAACTAGCAAAGTCTCATTTGCCTTTTTTATCCACATGCGTCTGACTCATTCTGTCACATTACATTAACATTTGTTTGCATTAGAATGTTTACACTCTGAGTGCGGATCTGCACTGGGTCTAGGGGGCTGATCCTCTTAATGAGTCTGTCAAGTCTTTTGCGGTCTGCACTTGAGATGTTGCTACCCCAGCAGACCACTCCATAAAAGACGGCTGATGCCACCACAGTGTCGAAAAAGGTCCTCGGGAGTGCCCCCTGCATTCCAAACAACCTCAGTCTCCTAAGCAGGTAGAGTCTGCATGGCCTTTCCTATAAAGTGCTCTAGTATTATCTGACCAGTCCAGTCCAGTCTATTGTTGAGGTGAAAAACCAGGTACTTATAAGAGTTCACTCTTTCAATGTCCCTTCCCTGGATGTTCACTGGTGGAGGGAGGTGACTGCGCCTGCGAAAATCCACCACCATCTCTTTGGTCTTCTTTGCATTTATCAGGAGGTGGTTGCTCAGAAACCAGTCCACAAAGTCCAGGGTCAGTTCTCTGTACTCTCTGTTGTCCTGATCTGTATTGAGTCCAATGATTGCTGAGTCATCACAGAACTTCTGTAGATGGCAGTTTGGCAGCTGTACATGATATCTGCAGTGTACAGAGTGAAAAGGAACAATGTCAGGACTGTTTGCTGGGGGGCCCCTGTGCTACTGACCACCATATCAGACACACAGTCCCGTGCCCTCACACACTATGGTCGGTTGATGACGTAGTCCACAATCCAATTTGATAGATGGTGATCCACCCCTGTGTTCTCCAGCTTGCTCCTCAGGAGCTAGACTGTATTGTGTTAAAAGCACTGGAAAAATCAAAGAACATGATACTCACAGTGCTCCCAGGCTTCTCCAGGTGAGAAAGAGCTATGTGCAAGAGGTCCACTATCCACTAGCTATGTGACTGCGTCGTCCACTCCAATGCCAGGTTGATATGCGAACTGAAGTGGGTCCATAGATGAGCTCACCAGAGGGCGGAGATGGGCAAGGACCAGCCTCTCTAGCGTCCTCGTCAGGTGCGACGTCAGTGCCACAGGCTTGCATCTGCTGAGATCCTTTGGTTGCTGTGTATTTGGCACCGGTACCACACAAAATGTTTTCCACAGCTGTGGTACCCTCCCAAGCTTCAGGCTCATGTTGAACATGTGTTCAACTATTCCATACAGCTGATCTGTGCAGGACTTAAGGAGCCTGGTGCTGATGCCATCCAGACCCACAGCTTTCCTCACTCTTTCTGAGCTCCTTTCTCACCTGGGCTGTTGTAAGGTACAGATTGAAGCAGGGGGGTGGGCACTGGAGTGTGAGCGTAGGGGGATTGAGAGGACAGCAGGGAAACCAGTGGGGGGTGACTATGAGGTGAGAGTTGTAAGGAAAGGGGTGAATGTGGGAGAGGGGGCAGAAGTGCAGAGGACGGGGGTGGGGGGGTTGCAGCAGGGGTAACTGTGTAGGTGAGGTGAGTGATCAAATCTATTGAAAAACAGATTGAGATCATCCACCCACTTTTGGTCCCCTACAGCCTGGGGTTCGGGGTTCTTGTGCCTGGAGATTGTTTTTAGGCTTTTCCAGACCCCACTGACGTTGTTTTCCCTGCAGCTGTTCCTCCATCTTCTTCCTGTAGCTGGCTTTTCCCTCCCTGATTTTTCCTCTCAGTTCCCTCTGCACAGCTCTCAGCTCCTCCTTGTCGCCTGATATAAAGGCCCTCTTTTTCTCCATCAGGAGAATCTTTATATCAGGGTTGATCCACAGTTTGTTGTTGGAGAAACACTGAACAGTCGTGGGTACTGTGTTCTCCATGCAGAAGTTTTATCAGTTATACAGTGTGTGAGACTGTCAGTGTCCTCCCCATAAGGATCACACAATTCTTCCCACACTGTTCTATTAAAACAGTCTTTCAAAGCCTATACAGTCTCCCCAGCCCATTTCTTCACTGTGCAGGAGACAGCTGGTACCCTATGTAAAAGTAATTTGTACATAGGAAGAAGATGAACAAAGTTATGATCCAATATTCCAAGGGGAGGAAGGGGTGATGAGTTACATGCCTCCTTAGCATTGAAATAAGACAGATCCAATATTTTATTGTCTCTGGTGAGACATGTTATATTCTGTGTGAAGTTCGTCAGAGTGGAGGATGGAGAAACATGGTTAAAGTCCCCAGACATCAGAATGAGGGCCTGTGGGTGCTGTGTCTACAGCCTGCTCACAGCTGTGTGCAGGGCATCACAGGCAGCATCAGTGTTAGCAGAGGGGGGAACGTACACAGCTATTGTGATAACGTGCGAGAATTCCCTCGGTAGGTAGAACGGCCTCAGGCTAACGACTATCAGTTCAATGTCCTTACAGCAGATATGCTTCTTGATACTGATGTGCCCAGAGTTACACCATCTATCATTCACAAATACTGCGAGCCCTCCTCCTTTCCTCTTACCGCTCTCCAATGTCCTGTCTGCCCATATGAGCTGGAAGCTGTCCAAAGTGATGGACGTGTCTGGAGTTAGTGTAATTAGCCATGACTCTGAACAGCATGACGCTACACTCTCTGTACTCCCTCTGATATCAGATCAGCGCTGTCAGTTCAACCATCTTATTGGGAAGAGATCTTACATTTCCCATGACAACTGAGGGAAGAACAGGTCTATAACGTCTCCTCCTGGCACGACGCAAAGCTCCAGTACAACTCCCCTGTCTCTTCCTCTTCTTCAGCTAGTGGGGGGGATATCGGGTCTCTCATTTGGTAGCACCACCATGTTGCCTAGCGCTAAAAGCTGATCCCTACTGTAAACAATAGGGCTCCGTACGGGATCTCCAGATGTGGCCATAAACAGAAAAAAGTAGAGTGAGGACCAAGGCAAACTGTAGTTTGGTGTCCATAGTGTAAAAAAACCCTTGGCAAACAGTCACAAAGTATAAATATTTTTTAAAAGAATAGTAGAAAACTACAGAAAATAAAGCAAAAGCTCAAAAGTGAGCTGGAGCTGCTGCAGCAGGCTGCCACTCACGCGATGCCATCTTGAATATGGCACACAACTTCGGAAATGGAATTTCCCATTTGTCTGGCACCCACTATCATGCCACGTTCGAACTCCAATAATTCATGCCACATTGCCATGAGCACACTAGCCAGCGTCCAACCTCACTCACAAGATAATAATACTGTTGCCTGAGGTAACGCCAGCTCATAATCAATTTACAGACTGCTATCCCATGACTTTGGCAGTGTGTGTATTTACATATATGTGTGTGCGTGTGAATTCATATAGTATAATTATACATACATACAAACTATATAAATAACTATATATACACACACACACACACACACACACACACAAGGTGTGGGTAATGATGGACGGGTGGTGGATACAGTGACAGATACAGTTGTGTGGATATATTTGTATACTGTAGATGTTGAATGAAGTCACTATTTATATCATCCTAAAATGTTTTATTTATTTTATATTTAAATCTGGGTTGTGTGGAGATCTAAAATTAAAAGCCATTTTTAAGCACAGGAAAAAAACATCAAAACCCCCCCCAAAATGTTAGCCAAGATTTGAGGATGAAAACTGCAAACAGATTTAGTCTTACCTTTTACAGAGACATAAACAGAGCTGCTCTGTGGAGAACTGAAATCACGCCTGGAGACTCTGGTCTGGTACTGGCAGTAGTAAGACCCCTCATGAACAAAGTCCACTTCTGGTAAACTGAAGGTGACAGAGGTTCCATTCTTGGTCTCTCTAAATGACCCAGATTTCTGTATCAGAGTGAAGGATCCACCTGTGAACCGGGTTTTTACAGAGCAGGTGATGTCAACCTTCTCTCCCCATGTGACCTCTTTGCCAGGACGGAGATAGATGCTTGGAGTGGGTAGAGTCACTGAAAAAAAATGGATATAAAAAAATTTATGTGGATTTAAGAAATGTGACATCACAAAAACTGAATTTCAAAATGGCCATTTTTTCAAAATTATACTTTATTTAGTTTCAAAATATATACTACCAAGAAATTACGATATACAACTTCAACAATGCTTAAACTACTTAAAACTATTTTGTTTTTGAAAAAAAAATAGGAAATTTGTTTTTCCATGATATTTGCACTTTTAACCACATATCTACATCTACTTTTAAAAACATTTGTTCCATATTCTTTCATTGCTGTTCTTTGGAAGCTCTGAAAAGTATTTTAGATTGTGAGGTACATGAAATACACACATAATATGCCACTTTGCCTTGAAAAGTTGGAGCTGGGAAAATTCTTTTGTTTTAAAATTTTCTCACCTCATTTTACTTTGAATAAACTTTTCTGTATATACATCTCATGAATATTGTAAAATAGGCAAGAACTGAGAGCAGAAACTCCAAAGAGAATGTCTCTTACCTACAACAGAGAACTGAACAGAATTACTGTGTGGAGAAATGAAATCACGCCTGGACACTCTGGTCTGGTACTGGCAGTAGTAAGACCCCTCATGAACAAAGTCCACCTTTGCTAAACTGAAGGTGACGGAGGTTCCACTCTTGGTCTCTCTAAATGACCCAGAGTTCTGTATCAAAGTAAAGGATCCACCTGTGAACTTGGTTTCTACAGAGCAGGTGATGTCAACCTTCTCTCCCCATGTGACCTCTTTGCCAGGACGGAGAGAGATCCTTGGAGTAGGTAGAGTCACTGAAAAGTAAAAAACACTGAAGTTTGCTGTGGCCAAAAAATTAATCCAAATCATATAATAGCATTTCCATCTAGTCTAGAGTACATAGTTTGACCTTTTGAATTAAATTTCAGCATCTGGCAGATTGCATTACCAACAATTTAAAAATCAAATGGAACTTTTTTGTCATATTTAGTGTCATAGATTAAGCCCACTATATGAGCACAAAATTCCAATGGGCTTTAGAGCTCAATGGAGAATGGATTTAGGTTAGCTCAGTGCAAGGTACTGCTTCTGATTCAGAGCTACTGAGTGGTCTTTCCTATATTTTGGTTGTTTAATTCTGGTACTGACTTATCTTCTGCATTTTTGACTTTTGCCTTTTGCCTGCTCCCTTTTTGGATTTTGTCTGCCTGGTTTGTTTTGCGTTATGTTTCTCTACTTGTATATTATGCTAATTTTGGATCTGACCTTTACCTGTTTTTTTGATGATGACTCTGGAAAGCGATTCAACTAGCAAAGCCTCATTTTCCTTTTTTATCCACATGTCTGACTCATTCTGTCACATTACATTAACATTTGTTTTGCATTAGAATGTTTACACTCTGAGTGCGAGTCATGTTTTTTTATTTTTATTTACATTTATTAAGAAGTTAATTTCTTAATGTTTACTTTGAATGTTTAGATTTAACTAATTTATTGTTGCATTAAAAAGCTTACACTGCAATTGTATTATTTATTTTACTGTTTCGTTATCCAGATACATATTAATAATAACTTTTTTTTGTAATACTTCATTCTTATGAATCACGTTATCATTTTTAGTCTTCGGCTGTACCTACAGCTTCGTGTAAGGACAGTGAATTATACAGAGTTGAAATTTTAAAAAAGCACTTATCAGATTTTTACTTTGTATTGGTCGACACCCAGAGTTCACTTATCGGAATAGGTGTCAGAACATTGGTATGTGGTAGAACATGAGATTCACAGTATGAAAGTGCACCTGAGAAATCTGCAAGAATTGCATGTTTTGGACCAGAACCTCAACGTAATGTCTCAAACATCTTATGGAATCCATGACATGTATTGAGGCCGCTTTGAGAGCAAAGAAAGGTCCTACACTGTAGTAAAGTTAATATAGTGTTAAACTGGTTGGTGAGTGTATGTAATGTTGAGGCATATAACATCAGTAAAACTAAAAGTAAGTTACCCATTTTTAAATGTACAATCTATTATTTAGCTATCATTTATCCTGGCAGGTTTGCTCCGGGCCGTTCAGTTTGGTTGGATTAAGCTTGAGCACCGCAGATTAGAAGTAGTGCCACAGAATCTCAATTGGGTTGAGATCTGGACTCGGACATCGCCGTTGATGACTAGGTAAGACATTTACTTTTCTGTTTAACCAGTCCTGTGCTGCTTTTGTCTTTTGTTGGATCATTGCAGACTACGACTGAACAGAGTTCAGAGATCTGAACATTTGCGCTTTATGAAGAGACCAGTGTTGCATTTTAAAACCATTTTTAACGTTTCAGGAACTTTACTGTGCAAAATCTTTGCATTGGCTATAGCTGATCAAATTAAAGTTTGGCCCAATATCATCGGGGGCATTAAAAAACAGCCATTCCTTTTGGATATGTGGATTTCTTGGAAGGCTGCAAACCATTTGCTCCATTACAGCAGGCAACAGCACAACATTTAGTAAGTTTCCCAGCTCTTCCACTCCAATAACTCTCCTGCAGCATGTACTCCACATCACTTCAACAACGGGAGGATATATGTAAATGTGACATCACAAAAACAATTAATTAAAAATAAATATTTTTAAGATATATACCAGTTTTGCTTAGTTGCTTTGCTTAGTTCTGCATAGAAATGAAAATATTTGACTTGTTGACAATGTTTACTCAGTACTATTTTGTCTCAAAGAATTTTGAGGAAATTTAGATTTATTTTCCACATTCATTCTTTGCTGTTATTTGGAAGCTCTTTACTTTGAATTGCACTTATATATGCATCTCAAGAATATTGTTGCATTAGTAGGAACAAGAGAAATATGCTCAACAGCCATTGTCAAGAACATTAAAACAATTGCAAACTAGGCAAGAACTGAGAAAAACTCCTCAGAGAATGTCTCTTACCCACAACAGAGAACTGAACAGAACTGCTCTGTGGAGAACTGAAACGACGACTGGAGACTCTGGTCTGGTACTGGCAGTAGTAAGACCCCTTATGAACAAAGTCCACTTTTGGTAAACTGAAGGTGACGGAGGTTCCACTCTTGGTCTCTCTAAATGACCCAGAGTTCTGTATCAGAGTGAAGGATCCACCTGTGAACTGGGTTTTTACAGAGCAGGTGATGTCAACCTTCTCTCCCCATATGACCTCTTTGCCAGGACGGAGAGAGATGCTTGGAGTGGGTAGAGTCACTGAAAAAAAATGGATATAAGAAATTGTATTCCTTCCATCCACATTATATGATAACAGATTAAATGTACAATAGAACACATGGTCTGATCTGTTGAATTTCAGTGTAGCAAATTGTGATATAAAAAGCAAATCAAAAAATACCATTGAAAATAAGAAACTGTAAAATGCCCACTAACTATCAGAGCTGGACAAACATAACCTGCAATCTTCTAGTGTATCATAATGCAAAGTTTAATGTACAAGCAAGCAAAGTTTATTTATATAGCGCTTTTTACAACAGGTGTTGTCACCAAGCAGCTTTACAAGGAAATCAGCATTACAGAAAGAAATCCGGGTCCAAGCCCCCATGAGCAAGCCAGAGGCGACAGTGGCAAGGAAATACTCCCTAAGAAAAACAGGAAGAAACAGGAAGAGGCAGCAGCATTAGACGCACAGGATGGGCAGCTATTCAACTCGGCAAAGAGAAGAAAGAAAGGAAAAACACACAGAGTCAGTTCTGTAATGGGTGATTGATTAATTTGATTAGCTTAAATGATTGATTAGTTCAAATGATTAATTTTGATTAGTTCAACAGCAGTAGCATCAGTGGGGTCAGGTTGTGAGGGTGAGGTTTGCATGGTGTTGTACAGCAGGAGGCTCAATGGTGGTAAGCCGGTCCAGAGGGCTGGCGAGCAGTGGCACCCGATCAAGGCAGAAGAGGCAGCAGCATCAGAACGCATAGGATGGGCAACTTTTCAACTCGGCGAAGAAAAGAAACGAAAAACAAACAGAGAGCCAGTTCTGTAATGGGTGTCAGTTCTGTAATGGGTGACTAATCGCAAATTACAGTGTTAGCAGAGCAGCGGAGACTCTGGCAGGTATAGAACTGACAGAGAAAACTAATTACCAAAGGCTTGACTATACAAGTAAGTTTTTAGCCTAGACTTAAAGACTGAGGCTGTGTCTGAGTCCCGAACATTAACAGGAAGACTATTCCAAAGCTGGGGGGCTTTGTATGAGAAAGCTCTCCCCACTAACGTAACTTTATTTATTCTAGGTACTAATAGTAAGCCAGCACCTTGTGATCTAAGTAGGCGTGATGGTTCATAGTAGGAGAGAAGTTCACTCAGGTACTGAGGGGCGAGTCCATTTAGTGCTTTGTAAGTCAGTAAGAGAATTTTATAATCAATGAGAAATTTAACTGGCAACCAGTGTAAGGTTGATAAAACTGGGCTGATATGGTCAAACTTTCTGGTTCTAGTAAGAACTCTGGCTGCAGTGTTCTGGACTAGCTGAAGCTTGTTAAGGCTTTTGCTTGGACATCCAGCCAGCAGGGCATTACAGTAATCAAGCCTAGAAGTAATAAATGCATAAATGCAGTACATATCTAGATTCTACACTATGGTGCAAAAATCAGAGCCAACCTTTTCATTTATTTAATTTCCAGTCAAAATGACAATTAAATACACGTTAGTCTTTTACAGTGTCAGATTTGTAGCTGTACTCATGGTTTTTACTGATGGTTTTGGTCAGATCAGTGTCCAGATTTAAGCCTTATGGAGAATAATGGTCTCATATTAAACACAAACTAGTTTGGCAATGTTTTCTACTATAAAGCCATCAGTAGCCACGTTTACATGCAGCCTAATAATCCATTAATAATCTGACTAATAGCTCAATCGGAATAGAATACGTCCATGTAAACACTTCAATCGGAATAGTCTAGTCCGAATGAGGCCATTCGGAATACAATTTCTATCCAGCTGAATGAGGTGGGTAAACCTCTAAATAATCCATTAAATAGACGAATAATAGCCATGTTAACGCCTGAATCCGATTACATTCCAATCGGAACGTGTAAGTACGTTCTGCGCATGTGCGTCGCGTCATGGTGAAAGTTTATAACGTTCAACATGGTGGGAGCAGAAACTGGTCTGCAGAGGAGAGAAGTTTATGCTCTGATCTTTAAAAGACGGCGGTGGGACGGACGTCTAGCTTATGTGTCTCAGAACACAACGTCTTCCTTTCGCTGCTTCCTTTATAAGCACATGTGAAGTACATTTTCCTGAGTCTGACATCATTTTAAAGCAATTAAAAACACAAGCACGCCAACTGGAAACTCATCTCATGCGGACTGGACCACATGTGATGCTCGTTGTCATGGTAATGTTTACTCTAAGTGCTACTCCACGCATGCGCGTCATTTTGCATCGGATTACTTGTAGTGAGCATGTAAATTTTCCATCAAATTGTTTAATAGAGTGTGCATATAAACACCTCAGTCTGAATCTGTAATCGGATTGTATTTAATCGAAATGGCAAAAATCTTTGCATGTAAACATAGCCAGTGCTAACTGGACCAGTACTGATTTTTCTTTCCGTAAAAAGCTGTTTGCAAGTTTTCCCACATTTAAAGAAATCCAAGAGAAAAGCTATTCCAAACTAACTAACTTTATCTATTTGTTTCATTTACTGATTAAAGATTTGTTGTTAAGACTATAAAAAGGCAATTTTGCTTAGCCCATTTTTTTGCACAGGAGTGTACGTATTGGTGTATCAAAGTGTATGATCATACGGGTCTACTAGCAGTGGCAAAAATCCCAGTCTTCAGGAAATTCTTTTTGGAAAAGCATGACTGTAAAGTTATATTTGCAGTACTGTGAAAAGAGCAATGGAATGACCACTGCAATAATCGTATGTATTTGTGCAGAGTAAGTAGTGTCCGGCAGAGTGATGGGATCCGTCTTGTTGTCCAGGTCCTCACACTCTGTGAGTCTGCCCGTAAGTAGAAGTATGAAAAGGCTATGCTGGGGTGTGTACTGTCCCTGATGTTGTAAGCCCTCCTGATGACCCTGGTGTGGCAAGGCAGCTCCTGAGATGGACTGTGCAGTTCTGATCACACACAGTGCAGTTTCCACACTCTATCGTACACACCTGTAGAACTTGCTGAGAATTTTGGTTGGCGTACCACATTTACTCAGCCTTCTTAGAAAGTCTCTTCTGGGACTTCTTGATGATTTGTCATTTGTTGTGAGACCAAGTGAGATCCTCACTGACGTGAACCCCAAGGAATTTGAAGGTTTTCACCCTCTCCACTTCTGTCTCACCTATGTGTAGTGGTGTGTACAGCTCTCCTTCCTTCTTGGGTCAATAGTCGTTTTCTTATTCTTGTCTGCATTTACGGAAAGATTGCTGTGAGGACACAGTGCTTTTCTTGGGGCAGGGCACAATGGTGGTGGACTTGAAGCAGGTGGGCACAAAAGCTTGCGTGAGGAACAAACTGAATATGTCTGCAAACACATCAGCCAGCTTTGGTGAACAAACCCTGAGCGCACGCCCGAGGATGCTATCTGGGCCATCTGCCCTTTGTGGCTTAATTCTCCTCTGTGCTAATGTAACCAGTTAATCCAGAAGCATGGTTCTCTAAATTAACCGTAGAGTTCTCTCTCAAAGCAGTACTGTTAAATACATCCCACTTTACACTTTACAGCAGTCTTGAAGCACCAGATCAGTTTCTTCCTTCCACACTTTAATGGTTTTACTTACAGGAGGAGCTTGCTTGAGGTTTTGTCTGTATGATGGAGCCTGGTCTCCATGTGACCGAGAGCACAGCATTCCCTGATCTCATGCTGGGTTATAAACCTAGTTCGCAGTTCATCCAGCTTGTTTTCGAGGGAGCGAACCCTAGCTAGCAGCAGTCACACAGCCCCAGCCTTTAACCTAGCATGTAGCCTGGATATCTTGCCACGCTTCCGCCTTGGCTACTCTGTCTGTCGGCTGCATCGCTCATCCAAGGCTGGAACGTAGAAGAAAGCCGAAGTCAGAAAGGCTAAAGGTAAGTTTGTGGTGAACTTTACCGTGATCCAGAAGTGGCTCTCTACTGTATCTTACTGTTGTGTAGGTGAACTGTACATTTAAGAGAAATACTAAAGCTAAAATTAGGACAATGCTATTAGGAGGACAACGCGAAGACGCTTGGGGGGAACGCATCTTGGTAAAGTGTAACAAATACAATGCACTCCATATAAAACCTCCAAAACAAAGTAAAGAGGTACCTTGTTCTGATCTGAAATAATGCAAATATTACAATACAATCTCTCAAAACAAGCCCCATAAATAAAACTTTGAATGGGTTAACAAAAAGATTTTGTCTCCAGGCTAAACCAAGACACTGTCTGTGCCCTGACAGATTTGGATTCTATGATGCATGTTAGAGTGCTTCTCCGCTCTTTTCAAGCAAATCAAATCAAATCAAATCAAATTTATTTGTATAGCGCTTTTTACAACTGATGTTGTCACAAAGCAGCTTCACAGAAATCCGTTTAGAACAAAGTTTCAACATGAACTGTAAATCCTCCAGGTGAGCAAGCCAGGGGCGACAGTGGCAAGGAAAAACTCCCTCAGAGCTGAGGAAGAAACCTTGGGAGGAACCAAGGCTCACATGGGGGGACCCATCCTCCTCTGGTCAAACTACGTACAAAATTATTATTCTACTAATATTAATAGTAGTAGTAATAATAATAATAGAAAGCTGTTAAAATGGTACACCATCAACAGAGAGAGACTTCAGCACACTGCCTCATTAAACACACCTGATTCAGCTCATCAGCTAATTATTAATAATGAACTAAACTCAGAGCATTAGACGAAGGTAAATGTTAATCTCCTCAGCACTTTGGCCTGGAAGGTCACCGATTTGACATGCCTGATTTACAATAATCGGCCACTTTTCTTGTCAAGTTTTGCCAGAAAAAAATACGGCTAAAAATGCAGCTAATACTCAATATAGTCTTTGTCTCCTGCCCATGGGATAGAATGGCCTAACACAAATATAGTCTCCCTCACCCCTTTGAGGGTCCACCAGCTGTCCCTGGCAGGGGGAGGCCCTGGCTGGCCTGTGAAGAGTTCCTGCCTGAGTACTTAAATCTGTCTCAAAAATGGTAATGTGCTAGAGAGTTATCAATCTTCCTCACTCTGCTTAGCTACTGCCTTGTTACAGTCAGGTTACGATCATTTCTAGGGGGCAACTAATCAAATAATCCTATCAAGTCTGGAACGAAAATCATAAAATAGGTTATTTCTGATAGACCAACTTTCCAACATGGAGTCCATGGAGCTTTCTTGTCTGATGTCACTAGCACAGGTAGGTGTTATCATTGTTGTAAGCTAAAGGTGTGGGTGATGATGGACAGGTGGTGGATTCCATGAATGGTCTCCCAGCAGGCAAGACACTGAGTGACAGTTACAGTTGTATTTATATATTTGTATACTGTAAATACTTATTAAATTAATAAATTATAAAGAACTTATTATTTATCTCCTCTTAAACTGTTTTATTTACTTTATATTTAAACATGGTTTGTGAAGAGATCTCCAGAACAGTGTTCAGTTAGTAAGAAACACTTTTGACAGCCATTATTAAGCACAACATGAAAACATCAAAACCACTTCAAAATGTCAACAAAGATTTGAGGACCAAAACTGCAATAAGAATTAGTCTTACCTATTACAGAGATATTAACAGAACTGCTGTGTGGAGAACTGAAATCACGACTGGAGACTCTGGTCTGGTACTGGCAGTAGTAAGACCCCTCATGAACAAAGTCCACTTCTGGTAAACTGAAGGTGACGGAGGTTCCATTCTTGGTCTCTCTAAAGGACCCAGAATTCCGTATCAGAGTGAAGGATCCACCTGTGAACTGGGTTTCTACAGAGCAGGTGATGTTAACCTCCTCTCCCCATGTGACCTCTTTGTTGGGACTGAGAGAGATGCTTGGAGTGGGTAGAGACACTGAAACAAACATTGGGTAAGAGAAAATTTGGTGAGTTACAGAGGAACACTGGGGAAACTGTGACAAAACTTCTAACACGCAGCACCCAAGATGTGAATACAAAAGCCCATCAATATCAGGAGTCAGGTTGGAGGAGGGAACAGGAACACTTGTAGGGATATGACCAAAAACTGGGGACTGAGCACGGAGTGGCTAGGAGAAGGAATACCAGACTGGATGGGAGATGGAACATCAGACTGGAAAATAGACAAGACATTGGACTGGGACTGTAGATTAAACTGGTTGAGGGTCTGGACAAGGGACTGGATAACCACTGAGACTGGGACAGGAACCATGACAGCAACGAGGACTAGAACAGTGGCAGGAACAGGGACAGTAAGAGACAGAACAGAAACAGGGGGAAATACAGAATGTGGACTATAAGGTACTGAAGGGAACTGGAATAGCAGCCAGGCAGAGAACTACAAGGGTGGCCAGGCAGGGACCTGCAGGGGGTGGTTGGGCAGGGAACTGCAAGGGTGGCCGTGCAGAGAGGTGAACTTCTGCCACGTCCTGTGCAGCTGGGGGTCCACCAGCCACATTCTGGGCTGCTGCAGGGTTATGCAAGGTGGCTGAAGGGACCAAAAGGTCTGGAGCCTTGTTAGCCAACAGATCCAGAAGATTGGTGTCGGCAGCCAGAGCGTCCGAAGGCTTGGTGGCAGCAGCTGGAGGGCTTTAAGGCTCAGCAGCGACAGGACCGGCAGAGATCAGAGGCTCCGCAGCAGCTGGTGTGTCAGATGCAACTATTTCTCCATAGCCCTTTCAGCTACAGTGTTTACGCTTCTGTGGGAGACTGACCTCCACCATTTTGGCCGCCAGCTGTGTGGGCTCCTCAAAGCGAAGGATGGCCCAAATGTCCACTGCGAAAACTGCTGGTTCCTCCTCTAGTTCCTGTTCAAAGGTCACTCACTCTCGGTCAACTGCTGGCTGAGGAACTTGGGCAGGGTAGGCTTGAGCAGTCCTGGCAGGGAGACTTCCTTCCTTTGTGTGACATTTGAATATGGAGAAGAAAAATTAACAAGCCAAATGAAAGACCAAAAACACACTGCATGACAATGTCCTGCATGACTAGCTTCTTCACTGTGAGTCAAGCTAGGTTTATATTTAAAACATTGTAAGTATGTCAGAAATGATGCAATTGTGGTGCCTCAGACCTCTAAACTCGTGAAGAGTTTAATGCCTCCGAAAGCTCCCTCACAAAGTTATTACATGAAATGGTTAGATATTTACTGCCTAATGTCCAACACATCGTTTTATGATAGTTTTGTGATAAACTTTTGTATCTATTAATTTATTTATTTTAATCCAGTCATGGCAGAGGAGTACATTAAGAATGCCATGAGGCAAAATAGTCCCCAAAGAAATCTTATTTTTTTAGATTTATGACAATTCCTTCCTGGATCGGGGCCTTGTTGTGGCGGAAGGGCTTGTGTGGTCTAGGGATCTTCAGAGCTAAGTCGTCGGGAGCAACATGCTCCTGGTAGAGTCTCCCAGGGCGAACAGGTCTGGAGTGAAGACCCAGACTAACTCGATCCAAAAACCTCCATGAAAAACGGACACAGAGCATCGTGTACCCTGCCCGGGAGAGGGTCACCGGGACCTACCCCTGGAGCCAGGCCTGGGGGTAGCGTCCCTCGGCGAGCGCCTGGTGGCCGGGCAGCCCACGTAACCCGGCCGGGCTCAGCCCGAAGAGGCAACGTGGGGGGACCATGTGGGCCCACCACCTGCAAGGTCCAGCATGGGGGAGTGGTGCAGTGCCGTACAGGCAGTGGGAGATTGCAGGGGGGCCCTTGGTGGCCTAGGCCCCTGCGGCAGAAACTGGCTCTTGGTACGTGGAATGTAACCTCACTGGGGGGGAAGGAGCCGGAGCTTGTGCGGGAGGTTGAGAGGTACCTAGATATAGTTGGGTTCACCTCCACCCACAGTATCGGCTCTGGAACCAAACTCCTGGATAGGGGTTGGTCCCTCTCCTACTCCGGGGTTGCACAAGGTGAGAGGCGCCGGGCGGGTGTGGGGATACTCACGAGTCCCCGGCTGGCGGCAGTGCAATTGGAGTTTGTCCCGGTGGACGAGAGGGTTGCCTCAATGCGTATTAAAATCGCAGAGAGGAAAACTCTGACTGTTGTGTGTGCTTATGCACCAAACAACAGGTCGGAGTATTCGGCCTTCTTGGAGCAAGTGGGCGGGGTTCTGGAAAGGGTCCCGACTACAGACTCCATAGTCTTACTGGGAGACTTCAATGCTCATGTTGGCAATGACTGGGAGACCTGGAGAGGCGTGATTGGGAAGAACGGCCTGCCCGATCTAAACCCGAATGGTGAATTGTTATTGGACTTCTGTGCCAGGCATGGATTGTCCATAACGAACACCAAGTTCGAACACAAGGATGTTCATAAGTGTACATGGTACCAGAGCTCCTTGGGTCAAAGGTCAATGATCGACTTTGTTGTCGTTTCATCTGACTTGGGACCATATGTGCTGGACACTCGGGTGAAGAGAGGTGCTGAGCTGTCAACTGATCACCATCTGGTGGTGAGTTGGATCAGATGGCAGGGAAGACTGAGGGTTAGACCCGGTAGGCCCAAGTGAATAGTGAGGGTGTGCTGGGAACGACTGTCGGAGGCCCCTGTTCGGAATGATTTTAACTCCCACCTCCGGGAGAGCTTTTCTCATGTCCCGGAGGAGGTAGGGGACATAGAGTCTGAATGGACCCTGTTCAAAACCTCCATTGTGGAAGCTGCCAGGCGCAGCTGTGGCCAAAAGCTTGTTGGTGCCTGTCATGGCGGTAACCCAAGAACCCCCTGGTGGACACCGGTGGTGAGGGAGGCCGTCAAGCTGAAGAAAGAGACCTTTAGGGACTGGATGGCCCGAAGGACTCCCGATTCAGCAGATAGGTACCGACATGCAAAAAAGGTGGCAGCTGCAACGGTGGCAGAAGCAAAATCCAGGGCGTGGGAGGAGTTTGGTGAGGCCATGGAAAAAGACTTTCGGTCGGCCTCGAGGAGGTTCTGGACAACTGTCCGGTGACTCAGGAGTGGTCGGGGTGGCTGCACCCAGGCTGTATTCAGCAGGGGTGGAGAAACTCTGACTTCAAATGAGGATATTGTCGGTCGGTGGAAAGAGCACTTTGAGGAACTCCTTAATCTGGGTGACATGCCTCCCTCACGGGAGTCAGGGCCAGAGGCCTCTGGCGTGTCAAGCTCTATTTCCCTGGTGGAGGTCACTGAGGTAGTTGGCAAGCTCTTCAGTGGCAAGGCACCGGGGGTGGATGAGATTCGTCCGGAGATGCTTAAGGCTCTGGATATTGTGGGGCTGTCGTGGCTGACACGCCTCTGCAATAGTGCTTGGACCTCGGGAACAGTACCCTTGGACTGGCAGACCGGGGTGGTGGTCCCTATTTTCAAGAAAGGGGACCGGAGGGTGTGTGCCAACTATCGGGGTATCACACTGCTCAGCCTCCCTGGGAAAGTCTATGCCAAGGTGCTGGAAAGGAGACTTCGACCGATAGTTGAACCTCAGATTGAGGAGGAACAATGTGGATTCCGTCCTGGCCGTGGAACAATGGACCAGCTTTTCACCCTCTCACGGATTGTTGAGGGGGCATGGGAGTTTGCCAACCCAGTCTACATGTGTTTTGTGGATTTGGAGAAGGCTTACGACCGTGTTCCCCGAGATATCTTGTGGGAGGTCCTCCGGGAGTATGGGGTGCCGGGGTTACTACTCCGGGCCATTCAATCTCTGTACGCCCGGAGTGAGAGCTGTGTTCGTATACTCGGCATTAAGTCGGACTCTTTCAGTGTTAGCGTTGGGCTCCGCCAGGGCTGTGCCCTGTCTCCACTCCTTTTTGTGATATTCATGGACAGGGTGTCAAGGCATAGCCGGGGTCAGGAGAGCATTACGTGTGGAGGCCGGAGGGTGGCGTCTTTGCTATTTGCAGATGATGTTGTTCTTTTGGCTGGATCACATGGATGCCTCCAGCGCACACTGGAGCGGTTTGCAGCTGAGTGTGAAGCGGTTGGTATGCGGATCAGCACCTCCAAGTCTGAGTCCATGGTCTTAGCCCGGAAAAGGATGGTATGCCCACTCCAGGTAGGGGGAAAGGACTTGCCCCAGGTGGAGGAGTTTAAGTATCTCGGGGTCTTGTTCACGAGTGATGGGAAGAAGGATCGTGAGATCGACCGCAGGCTGGGACAAGCGGCAGCAGTAATGCGGTCGCTGTACCGGACTGTAGTGGTGAAGAGGGAGCTGAGCCGTAAGGCGAAGCTCTCTGTTTACCGATCGGTCTACATCCCGACCCTCACCTATGGTCATGAGCTGTGGGTAATGACCGAAAGAATGAGATTGCGAATACAAGCGGCAGAAATGAGCTTTCTTCGCAGAGTGGCGGGCTACACTCTATTTGATAGGGTGAGGAGCTCGGCCATCCGGGAGGAGCTCGGAGTAGAGCCGCTACTCCTCCGCATTGAGAGGAGCCAGCTGAGGTGGTTCGGGCATCTGATCCGGATGCCCCCGGGACGCCTCCCGGTGGGGGTGTACCAGGCACGGCCTACCGGAATAAGACCCCGGGGTCGTCCTAGGACCCGCTGGAGGGATTATATCTCCAAGTTGGCCTGGGAGCGGCTTGGGGTCCCCGGGAATGAGCTGGAGGAAGTTGCGGGGGACAGGGTCGCCTGGGATTCTCTGCTCTCCCAACTGCTACCGTGACCCTATCTGGACTAAGCGGTTAACGATGATGATGATGATGACAATTTTACCATCATCAACAGTACCTATAAAAATTCAGAAGACACATATAGGTTCACTGGTTGTTTTTTATATTTAATAAAATTGCTTCATGAGTTGTATTCATGGCAACCCCTGGTTGTAACGGATGGAAAGAAATCTGAGTCAGTAAGTTTCTCTACAATTAACCATTTCACATTAAACCACAAGTTTTTTGAAAACTTGGTGGAATTCCCCTTTAAGTGTTATGATAAGATGCTAAATTGCTCTTTACAAACAAAACCGATGGACATGTTTGCAAATGAGATTATGGGATGACGGAGGAGTCAAAATATACAGATTCTGAAATTATGGAACATTAAGGTATTGAGCAAAATGACAAATCCGTTCTCTGAGGGTGGATTATTAGACCTGGTACCGGAATTTGTACATGGGTCAGATTTCAATTTCACTCACAGTCATTCCATTTAAACTGCATTTTTATTTACTAGCTAATCTTTAAATATTAAATTAACATTTATATAACATAGACATTTTTTCCTCTCAGAACAGCAGTCTATATGTAAAATTGGGTGGTTACTGATAAAATTCAACATCATGGTATTTTCAAATGTAGCACAGTATCATGCTCTGATTAAAGTTTAACATTAATAAGGTTAATGAACTTGTGCATCCGAAGTTTCCTTTTTTAAGGATTTTAAGCAAAAGAGTTGTACGAATGTGTAGGAACCCTGATTTTGGTAGTTTGTGGATTTTGCTCTCTTAAAATCCAAAAGGACTATAAAGTGAGTCAGTAAACCTTTGTTCCAGGCCAGTTATATGGTTGGCCAGGGTTTGCAGCACGTCATTCATGCTAGCTTTGGGTGGGATGTAAACACAGACTAGAATGACAGAGGAAAACTCACATGGCAAATAAAATGGTTTGCAGTTCATGGACAACATCTCTAAGTTTGGGCTGCAGTATTTATTCAGCACAGGATTCATGGTTCTTGTTCGTCCGGTTGGGGAGAAGTTTGTCCTTTTTATTGGGCACGTAGCAGAGATTCGCTACGTGAATCAAGGGGAGCACAGCTCAAAAACCTTACCGTTGGAGCTTTACATCCGTGCTTCTCCCGTCTGCGTCTCCACTGTTTCCCCCAGAGAGCCGCTGTTCCTCCAATAAGGATCTCCAAAAAACTTACTGGGTTCATGAAAACTTGTGAAAAACTATCTAGAGTGAACTGTCTTATGTTAAGCTCATCCCTGGTGTAACTAATTGGGTCTGGGTAACTGAAATAAACAAAAACAAAGATGGTACTAGAGAGCACTGTGCCAAGGCTGCCTCACAGTGCCTTCTTGATTATTATTTTGCAATAAAGATATAAATGTGTGTTGTATGTTGGTATTTGTGTCTATAGTGATTCTTTATGTAGACAATAGTGCCCTCTTCTGGGTAATCCAGAGGAAATACCTGAATTCTCTATTCAGTCTTCCCCCAAGCTAGGCTGAATAAAGCAGTTCCAGTGTTGCGCACTAAACCTTGTTTTTTTTTTTTTACAATTCAGTTAAAATAACCTCTTCCAAAATATTACAGTGGCAACAAGGATGGGATCCACAAATGGAAAGTACTTCTGCTGAATGCAGAATGAAGCTGAATCAAGCAAAGAGAGTTGCAGTTCACAGTTGGCAAGTAGCAACGCAAAAAAGCTAACAGCGAGCATGGTGTCTTTCCGAATAGGACGAATAGCAGAATATAAAGAAGGACAGGAAGATTTTGAATGTTACCTGGAAAGCCTGGAACAGTGGATGACAGCAATTGAGGTGTGTGTGTCAGTCAGTGTGTTCCTTTCTGTCATTGGAGCAGAAGCATATCAGCTTTTAAAAAAATCTCACTATGCCAGGCAAGCCCAGCAGCCTATCCTACAAAGAGTGAAAACTTAGCCCCCATTACAAGCCCATACCTCTCGTAATAGCAAAAAGATTTCATTTCCAGAAATTAACCAGCCAGAGAACGAGACAGTGTCATATTATATAGTTACATCATAACAGCATTCCACCTACCGTGAATTTGGGAATCATTTGGACAAACACTTTGGGACCGACATTGTAAGTGGTGATGGAATTAAATGAAAATTTCTAATATAATAATGAAACAAGCTTTTCTAAGCAGCAGGGAACTTTCTATATCTTCTGTACACTTGCATTTGGGTCCAGAACCTAAGCCCAGGCTGAATGCATTTTGCTAGAGCCTGTAATAGTGAAGAAACGGTCTGCGGATACTGAAGTGACTGAAGTGAAAGACTGTTTTGATACAACAGTGTGGGAAGAACTGTGTGATCCTTATAGGGAGGACAGTGACAGTCTCACACACTCTATAACTGACTATATAAACTTCTGCGTGGAGAACACAGTACCCACCAAGACTGTTTGGTGTGAAAGGAGCTCAGAAAGATCAAAGTGAGGAAAGCTGTGGGTCCAGATGGCATCAGCACCAGGCTCCTTAAGTCCTGCACAGATCAGCTGTGTGGAATTGTTAAATACATGGTCAACATGAGCCTGAGGCTCAAGAGGGTACCACAACTGTAGAAAACATCTTATGTGGTACCAGTGCCAAATACACAGCAACCGAAGGACCTCAGCAGCTACAGGCCTGTGGCACTCACGTCGCACCCGATGAAGGCTGGTCCTTGCCCATTTCCGCCCTCTGGCGAGCTCATCTATGGACCCACTTCAGTTCGCCTATCAACCTAGCACTGGAGTGGATGACGCAGTCATCTACCTCCTACACAGAGCTCTTTCTCACCGAAAGAAGTCTGGGAGCACGGTGAGAATCATGTTCTTTGATTTCTCCAGTGCTTTTAACACCATACAGTCTAGGCTCCTGAGGAGCAAGCTGGAGAACACAGGGGTGGATCACCACCTATTAAATTGGACTCTGGACTACCTCACTAGCCGACCACAGTATGTGAGGGCACGGGACTGTGTGTCTGACATGGTGGTCAGTAGCACAGGGGCCCCGCAGCGAACAGTCCTGGCACCATTCCGCTTCACTCTGTACACTGCAGACTTCATGTACGGCTCACCAAACTGCCATCTACTACCACGACAGTGGCTTAAGAGGGGAAGCCATTCAAAGGGCAAGCCATTAATGTGCAAGTACAAAAATGACAATGCCACTGCACCACTGGGACACATAACTCGTACGTGTAGACACATGAAAAAGTCAGGGCAGACTCAGTATGTGACTGACGGAACAAACCCTAGTGAAAATGAAAATGTGAGGGAGCTGTTTTGTATGTATTCTGTATATACAGCCTGCAGTGGGCAAAAAGGCATCATGGTGGATGTGGATATTGAGGGAAGGACTGCCAGCATGCAGCTGGATACTGGAGCAGCTGTGACCTTGTGTCTGAGGTGGTGTATATAGGAACTCTCGCTCATTTGCTTCTAGAAAATAGCGAAATGCAGCTATCTTCTTTTCTTTTTTTCTGAAAGACTTCTCTACCCTATTGCAGCCATTGCACCAACTTCTCAAGAAAAAGGTTCCATGGGCCTGTACCCAGAGTGTGATGTAGCATTTCAAAATGCAGAAGCCTGTGCGACTTGCTTGTGACGCATCTTCCTATGGATTTGGAACTGATATTTCTCACATATTGGAGAACGTTGAAGAAAAGCCCATAGCATTTGCTTCACACACACTGAGTGATGCCGAGACCAAGTATAGATAGATAGATCGACAGATCACTTTATTAATCCCAGAGGGAAAGTCTTCTATTGCAGCAGCACAAAGTACAGTAAAGAGCAAAACTGGAACAAAAGTATTCCTATACACAATAATCACACTGAAAGGAAGCTTTGGCAATAATCTTTGGAGTAAAGAAATGGAGTAAAAACACTCATGGCTTATAACTATGAGATCCAATTCGAGTAGTCAGAAGACCATGCAAACGCTAACTCCCTGTCTCGACAAGCCGAGTTCAGACAATACAGCAGAGTAAAAGAGCTTTTTCTATTTTTCATTGGTGGATGAGTTGCCAGTGCATGTAATTGACATACCTCAGCGCACCTTTAAGGATCCAGTTCTCTGCAAAGTGGTGGAGTTTACCCTGAGGGAGTGGCTAAATTACTTACAAGATGAAACTCCGAAGCACTTTTTCATCCAACAGAACTGTCTGTAGAACAGGGATGTATTCTGCAGGAGATTAAAATCATTATATCTCCTGCACACCAACAAAGACTTTTGAATGACCTACACCAAGGGCACCTGGGCATTTGTAGTGAATGAAGTCCTTATCCCAAAGCCATATGTGGTGGCAAAATCTTGACAGCGACATTGAGAAAACAGTACAGTACTGTAGCTTGTCAAGCAGTGAGGAAACTGCCAGGAGTGGCACCACTGCACTGCACAGAAGCCAAAACAATGGTGTTGCAGAATATCTTTGCTGCTTATGGACTTCCAGAAGAAATTTTGTCTGATGAAGGCCAACAATTTGCATCACTGGAGTTCAGAAATTTCCTGAGGAATAACGGTAAAACAGATTTTAGTGACCACTTACCAACCTGCATCCAATGGAGCTGCCAAAAGGTCAGTGCAAGCAGTGAAATCAGCCATGTTGAAGCAAGTCCTGAATGAGGAAGGACAAAAGACTACCATAACACCGCAATACGGGCTGGCAAACTTACCGCTAATGTACATGCATATCCCACATAGTGACCGTGCACCAGCCGAACATTTTCTAAAATGCCAACTGAGAACTAGATTCAGTCTTCTGGAACCAGATCTTTCCAGAGTCATGGAGAACAAGCAGCAAAAGTTTTACCATGACCGTTCTGGAATCAAACTGAGATGTCTAGCCGAGAGAAACTCCGTCCTAGACCAACGTTTTCATGAGGGAAGGAGAAGTGGACAAAAGCAAAAGTATTGAAGCGTTTTGAACCTGTCACATACCTAATGTTTGATGGAGTGAGACAGTGTGTTGTCCACACAGATCACCTGCTACATGCAAGAGGGGCAGCAGAAACACCTGACTACCAAGGAGGAGACGACTACCCAGCAGGGGACCTTGCAATGACCGAGCCAGAGGGACAGAGAGAAGCTGAGCACCCTAGTCAGCCACAAACAGGAGCAAACCCTTTACTGCAGAGCCCTGAAAGGGAGAAATTAGCAAAACCCTCAAGTCCTGTGTGCACTAGCCACACCAGTGACTGCACTGACAGCTACCAATGCATCCCCTGCAGTCCAGATAAGCAGATCTGTAACATTCAAAACTGAAAAATGAAAATAATTTGCAGTGAAGATTATGGCTCTTTGCTGCTTCAGATAAAACTTTTGGTACCTAGAATTACGTTAAGGCTGATGGTACTATATATTCGATGTATTGTTACAATACTGTCACAATAATTGTGGTTTAATTGTTGTTGTAGTCGTGTTTATTAGAGTAATTGTGTCTAAGGATAGTGGGCTTTGTAGTGTAACTAGTGGTTAGAAGTGTCTACACTCCTCAAGGGTGCTCCTGTGTTCCCCCTGCCCTGTGTTACGTGTTGGGGTAGGGCTGGGCTGGGCATTTCTAGTCTGTGTTGAAGGCCTGTTCAATAAAGAGCATTTGCCCGTAGACCCAAGGATTTTCTTCTGTGCCTGACTAGAGAGACACACCTGCACAACCTGAATAAGCTGCCATTCCTACCTACTTATCTTGTCCATTGTTATTGCTTAATCAGAGGTTGTCAGCCACTGACCAATCAAATCAATCTGGAAGCAAAACGCTAGTAGCAAATATCACTGGATCCTTTGAATAATGGTGTTAGAGTCATGAGACTAATACTGTTACATGCAAGCTAATGCTTCTGTGCATCAGTTTGATGTCACTAAGCTACACAAAAGTAAAGCGGGCTATGGTGGTGTTCTGAGAAGTTGTGCTACCTTACCGAAATGTCCTATGTTTTAGCACATTTTTTGCTGGATCAATATTAATGTTGTTTTGTTCCATCCAGTCTGTAAAGCATCTTACAGCCCATTTTATTTGGCGAATTGTATAGGGTTCATTTCTGGCTGATTCCAGGTTGTTTAGCTGTTCTTCTGTCACAGCTGCTGACTGAAACGCTGCACAGTGGTGATGACAGTTTCAGAATTTAGTGTCGTCTCATCTTCAGAGTCTGACCAAACCGGCTGTCGGTCAAATGTGATCTTAAAAGTATCCATCTTCTGTTTGTGCAAAATAAGAAGTGAAAACGTTCAAATGGCTTGAGCATCTCTTACAGCTGTCAAAGTCGTTGCTTAGCAACAGAGTCTCAGCGGAGTGATGCAGTGTTTGTGAAAAAAAACGTGACGTTATGTCGAAATAACAGCACAGTTAGAGCGCTTCTCAACCAATCAGCTTGCGTGGCTGGAATTAACTGTTGTATAAAAAAATAATAATTTGTGCACTCACCCACAGTAAGGACAGTAGAGCTGCTCCTAGGTGATGTGATTGAGCCGTTTCCCTGGTATGAATAGTCACAGCTGTACTGGCCTTGATCTGAGGAAGCCACAGTCAACATAAATGTTGAAGATTCAGATGTTGAAGACTGAGTTTTAACTAATGTTCCACTTCTGTACAAATGGAAATCAGCAGAGATGCAGGCTGGGATTGGCTTGATACATCTGAACTGAACAGCCTCCCCAGCAGTTACAGCAGAGTGAGATGAGATCAGGGTGGGCGTGGGACTCTGCAGGTCATCTGTTAAAGAAATATTATTAGTGGTGTAGTAAATGTATTTAAACAATAAACTGCTGTAAAAACTACTACTTACCTAAGCACACAACTCCAGCGTCCTTATCATGTCCACAGTTCTCCACCCCAAATCCTCCGTGTGAACACTGAGTTAAGTATCTCTCAGTTCCTCTGCACCCAACATTATCCAACCACGTTGGTTCACTTCCCCGACCAAAGTGGGAACTCTGAGGGGCACTGACCGCTCTGCCACATCCCATCTGTCTGCACACCACCTCTGCATCATCCATGTCCCAGTCATCATCACATATTGTTCCCCACTGGCCATTGTGCTGGATCTCCACTCTGCCACAACAGCGACCCTGACCATTTACCAGCCTGATCTCATTAGGGCCTGATTCATTGTATAAAAACAAAAAAAAAAATGTAATCAGTCTCTGTCTGTTGACGACATTAAAACATTGCAGAAGAAAATAAATTACATCTACACCATTACATTGCTATCTGAAAACATGGTCACATGAAAGCCAGCATGCAACTGTAAAACCGTAATATTTATTTATAGTCAACTTCATTAGCCAGTGTGCTTTTTGCTATCCAGCCTGATAAGCTTTGTAATGTCAGAGAACAAATAACTACTTTTAGTGGAAGACATTAATGGTATCCCAAGAAGCCTTTGATGTACTGAGCTAATATATCTACAGCTGCATAATGTCATGGCTGGTGAACAGTCAGAGAGTGACTCTTCCATTTAGAGGCCTAATATTATGCAATTGATAATATAAGAAGAATTCCATTTAATTACAAAGAAAGGAAAAACACAACTCCTGCAGGAAATTATTTAAAAATATTTTTTCTGCAAATATAAATGCACAGTTACTTTAAATTTAATTAACTTGATTAAGTCAAGTTAATGATTAACTTGTACTTGATTAAGTACTAAAAAGCTAAAATAGTAACTGTGGAATTACTTCAAAAAGCAACAACATTTGGCCAGGAGTGCCCAAACCTTTGCATATAATTGCATGTTTGATATGTAATGTGTAACCGTACTGGTGCAAAGAGCTAAGCTGGCATGAATCTGTGCAGGTACCAGAATTTTGCTACATGGGAGTAATCGAGGGGGAAATGGCCAGCTGTCACAGGGGATCCTGTTGTTTTTTTGTTTTTTTTTTTAATTGAAAATGCATTCTAAAAAACACTTACTGATTCATTTCTACACAGACATACACCTTAAAATTACCTTTCTATTAATTTTAGAAATAGCCAATAAATGCTTTCATCTGGTGCACTTCCTGCATTATAAAATAATGTCATGTAAGAGCTGAAACTTTTCACATTTTTTGTCAAAGTATGCTGTTCTGAATAGTAAATTGTTCTGAATAGTAAATTGTTAAATATTTTATGTAGTACTATGTCCAAAAAACTACTAAAAATGGCCCAGGCGTATCCCTAACATGCATGATCATGCAAAGTGTAAATGCCACAACTTGCCTCCCTCTACTGATGCTAATGGTACAGTTTAAAGGTATCTTCAGCGAACAGCTCCAATACAAAAACACGTGTTTACTCCATTAGGTTTGAGTCTTTATTCTCTAATCTTGCCTCAGTGAAGCTTCAGTGAGCTGAATGTACGTGGGGTGTGGTAGCTGTGCCATGCTAAGATACTACAGTAGAATGCCACCTGCTACGAGAAAATATGTGAATTTTGAACTACAGTAACACAAACATCAGTGCATATAATCATATTAAGCCATTCTAGAGGAGTTCTGTGCTGTCCTGAATCCTGAATCACTGCGTCCAAGAATCAAATGTGTTAAAAGTGCTAAAAAGACACCAAGAAGTGAACCAAAGACAATGTGTTTCTGACCAATGATTGAAGGATTCTGTGAGCATGTTTCCAGCCCTTACACTTTCCACATGCCCCTTGTTATTTATTTAATTATTTTTTCCTGGTCTGTCTAAATTTGTGCATTGCAAAACTAAACAGGACAAAACAGAAAAAGAAACAAAAGCAAAGATTTTATTAGACAAAGCGATTAAAGTTTCAGAAGAGCCCTTTGGCGTCGTTCCAGTGTTCTTCCCTGTTTTTACCTAAAATATGTTTTAGAAAACTTGAGCAACAATACCAGTGTCTTCACTACGAACACAGCTGTGTTTACAGATAGAAGCTTACAAAAATGTATAGGGATAACATTTCAATGAGATTTACAAATAATTACAAATTATGGTTATAACTACAATAATTATGAATAAATTAATATATACACAACAAAACTATATATATATATATATATATATATAGATAGATAGATAGATAGATATAAATAAAATATAACTTATGAATTACAAATAAGAGGAATATTCTACAGGCAGTAAGACTTTTTACAAGGCAGGGAATGGCTGGCAACCTCATATGATAGCTTAAAGATGTCCACTAGCCAGTGGGAGAACCGCTACTTAGAGAGCGGCAAACCCCATCTCAACTCATACAAACAACTGATGCATTAAAATCTTAAACTGCAAATGTTTCATTTGTTTATTTATTAATTTACATACTAAATCATATGTTTATTAAGTTTAAAGAGAAACACACTAGCCTATTGTTAACTGACCACTGAATTGATTAGAGGGGTCAGTGCAGCAGCAATATCAATGTTGCATGTTTATGAACTGAAAATGAGTTTTTCCTTACCTGAGCAGGTAACACCAGCATCTTCACCATGACTGCAGTTGTGTGTGTAAAATCCATCATGAGAGCAATTAGACATATAACTTTCATTTCCAGAACAGGCAACATTATCCAGAAGTATTGGATCACTTCCGTGACCAAAGTGGGCACTGTGAGTGGCGCTGACCGCTCTACCACATCCCATCTCTCTGCACACCACCGCTGCGTCATTGATGTCCCAGTCATTATCACACACTGTTCCCCACTGGCTGTTATAAGAGACCTCCACTCTACCAGAACACGGGTCATTTCCATTAACAAGTCTTAAGCCTGTCACAATGAAAAAATTATAAACAGTATTATCAAACAAAGGAATTGCCACATTTCTATACACGAAAAAATAAGTGTTGTGTTTATCAAAACCTGTTTAATTTCTTTCATTTTTATTATTGGCAAAACAGGGACGTGGGAAACATAGCGCTTTAAGCAAATGCTCTTTATTGAACACAACATTAGTAGAGAAACAGTGAAAACTGAACGGTGGGGATAGCAGGCAGGTCACTTCTAACCACATAACTCTGCATAACAGTAGACACCAGCACTGCACCAACTACCCCACAGCCCAGAACAGTATAGCACAAACGCATCTCCGCAAGTCTTTCTCTTATCGCCGTGTGGCTACACACCGCCATGCCTCCTGCGCGTCCATGGCCAGGAGAGCCAGCAACAGGACACTACACTATCATTATTATAGTAATCATAAAACTATAATAATAATAATAATAACAAAACTATAATAATAATAATTATTATTACCATTACCATTATTATTATTATTATTATTATTATTATTATGTTTGCAGAGCTTTGCTGAGAGTTACCAGAAAGACCAGTTCATTAATTGTTCAGTCATCGTCCCTGTGTTGGTAATGTTAGGACTTATAACTTATGAAGCTAATGTGTAAATCAACTAACATAACACCATTTAAATAACTGATGCCAGAATACAACCAAACAACCAACAAGGTTCTAATATTAATTTACATTTACAGAATTTTGATGTAAACATCTACATAATGTTTACATCAACCTCCTTCAAGACCTAGTGAGTAAGATTTGGCTGAGTGAAGAGAATTAATGTTTAAAGTACTGAAATGCCATTCCAGCACATTTCTCTAGTGTTTTAATGCCGAGTAGCTCAGTTTTAGCACAAACATGTCTGAAAGCTTTGGTGCCCTTTTGATTTCAGCATTATATGCTTTATATGTTTACTGCTTAATGTTAATTGATTAGAGGGGTCAGTGTAGCAGCAATATCAATATTACATGGTTATGAACTGTAAATGAGTTTTTCCTTACTTGAGCAGATAACACCAGCATCTTCACCATGACTGCAGTTGTGTTTGTAAAATCCATCATGAGAGCAATTAGAGAGAGAGCTTTCACTTCCAGAACAACCAACATTATCCAGAAGTATTGGGTCACTTCCCTGACCAAAGTGGGCACTGTGAGTGGCGCTGACCGCTCTTCCGCATCTCATCTCTCTGCACACCACCGCCGCATCATTGATGTCCCAGTTATTATCACACACTGTTCCCCACTGGCCGTTATAATAGACCTCCACTCTACCAGAACACGAGTCATTTCCATTAACGAGTCTCATGCCTGTCACAATTAAAGAATAATGGACAGTTTTATCAGACATCAGCTTTTTAAAACATATTGCCACGATGTAGAAAAAAAAAGTCTTGTTTTCTGCAGACACAAGACAGGATTTGATTCAAGCTGAGAAGTACAACAAGCGTGAAAGCCTGACTCATTTTTCATTGTTATTATTATTGGCAAGACGGAGACGAAGGAAACAGAGCTTTGAGCAAATGCTCTTTTATTGAACATGACATCACTTCACTTCTAACTACATAACTCTGCATGACAGTAAACACCAACACTGCACCAACTACCCCACAGCCCAGCACAGAATAGCACAGACATGCACCTCCACATGTCTTTAACTAATAAGTACAACTATTTACACAGTGATTATTATTATTATTACTCTTCATTATGTCTGCAGAGCTATGGTGAGAGTTACCAGAAAGACCAATTCATTAAGTCTTCAGTCAGTTTCTCTGTGTTGGTAATGTTACTAGTTATACATCATAAAAGTAACAAATAAATCAACCAACACAGTGCAAATTAAGTACCTGATACCAAAATGCAACCAAATCACAAAAAAAGAAGCTTGAGTCTTTCATGTAGTGCAGTCCTGTGCGCACCTTCCAGTTCAGTTTTACCCACACGTTTTTAATTGATTGTCTCCTGAAAAGTGACACAACGAGCAGAGCTCAAAATGTTCTGTTTCTATCGACTATTTTTTATTTCAGCAGCTGGTTGGATGAGGTTGAGAGTAGTGGCCTTTTAAACATGTTTGAGTAAGCGTGCAAAAACAGTTTTGGTCATAATAATATAGTCCTATATGTGAAGGACTATAAAGACAATGTTGTGATGTTCAAAGTATTTTCTGTTATTTATCTTACAGATAAACTGCTCATAAACGGTTTTATCTGGATAATCTAGCTCCTCATATTACCATGTGTTTAATCTAATTGTCATATGTAATTATGACATGTATGTGTTATATTTCAAATTACTGAAATATCTTCAAAGTAAACAGGGAAAACAGATTATTTGAGAAAATGTCCTAGTCTAGGGAGATTAAGGTAAAGTCCTCATTAGCGCTTGTGTCTGAAATACCATTCCAGTGTACTTCTCTAGTGTTTTAACACAGAGTAGCTCAGTTTTAACAGAAACAGGACTGTAGGCTTTGGTGTTCTTCTGATTTCAGCATTATATGCTTTGTATGTTTACTGCCTACTTAATGTTAATTGATTAGAGAGATCAGTGTAGCAGCAATATCAATATTACATGGTTATGAATTGAAAATGAGTTTTTCCTTACCTGAGCAGATAACACCAGCATCTTCACCATGACTGCAGTTGTGTGTGTAAAATCCATCATGAGAGCAATTAGAGAGAGAGCTTTCATTTCCAGAACAGGCAACATTATCCAGAAGTATTGGATCACTTCCGTGACCAAAGTGGGCACTGTGAGTGGCGCTGATCGCTCTGCCACATCTCGTCTCTCTGCACACCACCGCCGCATCATTGATGTCCCAGCCATTATCACATACTGTTCCCCACTGGCTGTTATAAGAGACCTCCACTCTACCAGAACACTGGTCACTTCCATTAACAAGTCTTAAGCCTGTCACAATTAATGAATAATGGGCAGTTTTATCAGACATCAGCTTTTTAAAACGAATTGCCACAATGTAAAAAAAGTCTTGTTTTCTGCAGACACAAGACAGGCTTTAATCTAAGCTCAGAAGTATGATAAGCACCTGGATTTATGTTCCATGAGAGCCTCATATTATTATTATTGGCAAGACGGCGACACAGGAAAAATAGCGCTTTAAGCAAACACTCTGTTTTTGAACACGGGAGCAGTGGAGAAAACACTGTGGAGTAGACACCAACACTGCACCAACTACCCCACAGCCCAACATAGAACAGCACCTCCACAAATTTTACTAATAAGCACAACTACTTACTGAAATCATTACTATTATTATTACTCTTCATTATGTCTGCAGAGCTTTGGTGAGAGTTACCAGAAAGGCCGGTTCATTAAGTCTTCAGTCAGTTTCTCTGTGTCGGTAACGTTACATCATAAAAAGAAACAAATAAATCAACCAACACAGTGGTTCTAGCTCTTCATATTACCGTGTGCTTAATCTAATTAGCATTATATGTAATTATGACATGTATTTGTTATATTTCAAATCACTGAAATATCTTCAAAGTAAAAGAGGAAAATAAATTATTTAAGAAATTGTCCTGCTCTGGAGAGATTAATGTAAAGTCCTTATTAGCGTTTGTGTTTGAAATGCCATTCCAGTGTACTTCTCTAGTATTTTAACACAGCGTAGTGCGGTCAGTGCAGCAGCAACATCAATATTACATGTTACGTTACATGTTATGTTTTTCCTTACCTGAGCAGATAACACCAGCATCTTTACCATGATTACAGCTGTGCGTGCCAAAACCCCTGTGAGAGCAACTTTTCAGGGTGCCTTCACTTCCAGAACAACCAACATTATCCAGAAGTATTAGATCACGTCCCTGACCAAAGTGGGCACTGCGAGGGGCACTGATCGCTCTGCCACATTTCATTTCTCTACACACCACCGCCGCGTCATTGATGTCCCAGTCATTATCACACACGGTTCCCCACTGGCCATTATGATAGACCTCCACTCTACCAGAACACGAGTCAAATCCATTAACGAGCCTTACGTCTGTCAAAATTAAAGAATAATTAACTTTTATTAAACATGAGTTTTTTAAAAAGGACTGAAACATGTTTTTATAGACATCTTTTTCTTTCATTATTATTAGTAGTAGTAGAAGTATTTTAGTATTATGACTACTCTTTTAAAGATGCACAAGGCTTCTTTTATTGTTGGATTGTTCATTCAGAACAGTTTGGATCAATAAGCGCTTATAATAAATAATTAGATTGAATAAGAAGTTTTCCATCTCGCCAAGATTGTCAGTTCTCTGTGTTTAGTTTGAGCTTTATGTCTGTAGTCTTGACTAAACGTAGTTCAGTAAATGAAGCTGCAGGCCTGGTCAGCTGTCACCATCAGGTGAAAGGAAGAACTAAAACATACTGGCTGGCGGGCCGCTTAAAATACACAGTAAAACAGAAGCCGGGGGCCAATTAAAATCTGTCCGTGGTCCACATCTGGCCTTGGGGCCGCACTTTGGACACCCCTGCTGTACTTGAACTGCTTGTATACAGTTTTACCTGGATAATCTAGCTCCTCATATTATAGTGTGTTTAATCTAATTGGCTTCATAGATAATCATCATATCTGTTTGTATTTTTTCCAAAGTATTTTAAAAATAAAATGGGGGAACAGGGGGTGGCACAGTGGCGCAGTGGGTAGTGCTGTCGCCTCACAGCAAGAATGGCCTGGGTTCGATTCCCAGTTGGGTGACCAGGGTCATTTCTGTGTGGAGTTTGCATGTTCTCCCTGTGTCCGCGTGGGTTTCCTCTGGGTACTCCGGTTTCCTCCCACAGTCCAAAAACATGCAGTCAGGCTGATTGGACATGCTAAAATTGCCCCTAGGTGTGAATGTGTATGTCTATCTGCCCTGCGATGGACTGGCAACCTGTCCAAGGAGTATCCTGCCTTCCACCCAATGACAGCTGGGATAGGCTCCAGCACCCCACCGTGACCCAGAAGGATAAGCGGTTTAGATGATGTATGTATGTATGGGGGAACAGACTATTTAAGAAATGTGCTGTTCTGGACAGTTTAATGTAAAAAGTCTTCATCAGTGCTTGTTTCTCTGGTAACAGATTACAGTTGGGTGAAAGGGTCTGAGCCTCCACATGAAGACTTTATAATGTTTTCCTGAATGTTTTCAAAGGTTTTTACAGGGGATGATCAAGAAAGTGCTAATCTTAATTTACAGGATTAGAAATGTTTACATCAACCTCCTTCAAGACTCAGTGAGAAAGAGAAGACTGAGCTAAGAGAACTAATGCTTAAAGTACTGAAATACCGTTCCAGCACATTTCTCTAGTGTTTAAACACAGAGTAGCTCAGTTTTAGTACAAACAGGTCTGAAAGCTTTGGTGTCCTCCTGATTTCAGCATTATACCCTTTATGTTTGCTGACCACTTAACGTTAGAGAGGTCAGTGCAACAGCAATATTAATATTACATGGTTATTAGGGGTGCGGGAAAAAATCGATTCTTAGATGCATCGCGATGCGGACGTGAACGATTCTGAATCGATTCATAAATGTCAAAAATCGATTTTCTAAATATTTAATTTATAACATAATGTTGACGGAACGCAAAAGGCGGAACTTGGAAGCGCGGAAGTGCAGCTCCCGGACAGTCTTTGGCGGCACATAACAAAAACACTACTGGATGAGCAAGAAATCTGACCAACTCCCTCTGCATTAAAAGCCAGGTTAGATCAGGAGTCACAACATAAATGTTAATAAGAGACATTTTGTCCTTTCAACAAAAATTAAACCACCTTGGGAGCCACAACACTTAATGTCCAGTATGTCTCAGTACGTGATAATGTCTAGTATAGGCTAAACAATATAAACAAAAACGCAGATTTACTTCACTCTGCTTTAAGCTTCGCCTACAGCCGCTTTTCTCCCATCTCCGCAGTAAACTTTTCCTCAAAAGTAGATCAGTTAAATGTCTCTCAAAGTTCGACTGTTTTACGAGGCTGAAGTCGCTTCTCATTCTCCAGCTTCTTGTTCGAATTAACCCGTTCCATCTTAAATTCTAACTGAGGCGCCGAATGTAAATGTGGTACCGTTTAAGGTCGAACGGGAGAATTCGAAAGAGAAGCTGACTTCAGCTTCGCCACTTTTTAGTGTTTGACAGTCTCTCATTGCAGATTTAACGTACCAGGAAACCAACTGTGCTGCTTATATATGCGAATAACGCATTGCTGCTATGTGACCTGCAGTCTGCACGCCGGTTCTCAGTCGTTGCGAAACAGGGCTTTCGCGCTATGTTGCACACGTCCCATCTCAAAGATACTTTACTGACACAACGATCCCCCCCATCTCTACAACGAGACCAAGTTATAAAATCACTAAAGAAAACGGGTAGAATAGCTGTAACGTGTGCTGCGTGGACATCCATCACCACTGGATCTTATTTCACCATAGCTGCGCATTTTATCACAGATGAGTAACAGCAGCTTCTCATACTCCAAACAAGAGCACTGAATGAGAGCCTTCTAGTTCACTTGCCACATCACTTCCATTTTCCATTTGTTTTATTAAAAAAGATATTGGAAGTATATATATATATATATATATGTATATATATAATATTTCAGTTGGTTTTTCTTGTATTTTTACTTATTTACTTTCTGTAGAGTGATTAGCTGAGCCTCGCCACAAGCATTTCAATGCATCAATGTCCTGACATGTTGTGCAAATGACAAACTTGAAACTTGAACTCACACAGTGAGAAAACATAAATGCTATATAGAAAAAAAAAGATGCACCGAGATGCATCGATAATCATTTTATAATCGCATCGCAGCCCTCTGAATCGTAATCGAATCGTGAGGTGCCTAGAGATTCCCACCCCAAATGGTTATGAATTGAAAATGTGTTTTTCCTTACCTGAGCAGATAACACCAGCATCTTTACCATGATTACAGTTGTGTGTGCCAAAACCCCTGTGAGAGCAACTTTTCAGGGTGCGTTCACTTCCAGAACAACCAACATTATCCAGAAGTATTGGATCACGTCCCTGACCAAAGTGGGCACTGCGAGGGGCACTGGCTGCTCTGCCACATTTCATTTCTCTACACACCACCGCCGCGTCATTGATGTCCCAGTCATTATCACACACTGTTCCCCACTGGCCGTTATGATAGACCTCCACTCTACCAGAACACGAGTCAAATCCATTAACAAGCCTTACGTCTGTCAAAATTAAAGAATAATGAACAATTTTATTAAACATGAGCTTTTTAAAAAGGACTGCAACATGTTTTTATAGACATCTTCTCTTTCATTATTATTGCTAGTAGTACAAGTACTTTAGTATTATGACTACTCCTCATCATTTTTGCAGAGATTTGTGATAGTCACCAGAAAGGCCGGTACATTAAGTCTGTCATTTTCCCTGTGTCAGTAATTTTATTAGTTGCATGTTACAAAGCTAACACATAAATCAACCAATATAGTGGTATTTCCATAACTGATGCCAGAATACAACCAAACTACAAAAAAAGATACTTGAGTCCGTCATGTAGTACTGTGCTGTATGCACCCACCAGTTCATTTTTACTAATGCTTTTTGATTGGCTGTCTTCTGCAAAGTGACAAGACAAGCAGAACTATTTTCTGTTCCTATCAAATATTTTTTTATTGCAGCAGCTGTTTGGGTGAAAAGATTTTTGCTCATCATAACGTAGACCTACATGTAAAGAGCTATAAATGAAATGTTGCACTCTTGAAAAAGTTTTTGCTGTTATTTATCTTACCACATTACAGGCCTAAGAAACACTCAAACTGAAATGATTCCTGTACTTCAGGGGTGTCCAAGCTTTATTCAAAGAGAGCCCGATTGTACTGTGTAAAAATACCTGTGGGCCAAACTATTATTCACAAATGATTCAAAATATTACGTTTTAAAAATATCAGCGCATAGAAACTGAGCTTTCTGTTTCTTTTCTGTTTCCTATCACTGCATAAAAGATGCACAATGCTTCTTTTATTGTTGGATTGTTCATTCAGAACAGTTTGGATCAATAAGCGCTTATAATAAATAATTAGATTGAATAAGAGTGGCAATACAACATGTCTGATGTATTAATCCCATTCCTATTCAAGTGTTTACTTGTTGAAAAATATACTTTGTTAGACAAACTAAACAAAAATCTATAGAATGGTTGGTTTTGTTAGGTAATGATCTCTTTACATACCAAATAAATGCAGTGTAGCCATGTTGTTGTCCGACCTTAAAGGGTTAATATTTACTGAACGACTGAGTTTGCTCTGATAAGAAGTTTTCCATCTCGCCAAGATTGTCAGTTCTCTGTGTTTAGTTTGAGCTTTATGTCTGAATTCTTGACTAAATGTAGTTCAGTAAATGAAGCTGCAGGCCTGGTCAGCTGTCACCATCAGGTGAAAGGAAGAACTAAAACATACTGGCTGGCAGGCCGCTTAAAATACACAGTAAAACAGAAGCCGGGGGCCAATTAAAATCTGTCCGTGGTCCGCATCTGGCCCTGGGGCCGCACTTTGGACACCCCTGCTATACTTGAACTGCTTGTATACAGTTTTACCTGGATAATCTAGCTCCTCATATTATAGTGTGTTTAATCTAATCTGCTTTATAGATAATCATCATATCTGTTTGTATTTTTTCCAAAGTAATTTTAAAAATAAAATGGGGGAAACAGATTATTTAAGAAATGTGCTGTTCTGGACAGTTTAAAGTAAAAAGTCTTCATTAGTGCTTGTTTTTCTGGTAACAGATTACAGTTGGGTGAAAGGGTCTGAGCCTCCACATGAAGACTTTATAATGTTTTCCTGAATGTTTTCAAAGGTTCTTACAAGGGGATGATTGAGAAAGTGCTAATCTTAATTTACAGGATTAGAAACGTTTACATCAACCTCCTTCAAGACTCAGTGAGAAAGAGAAGACTGAGCTAAGAGAACTAATGCTTAAAGTACTGAAATACCGTTCCAGCACATTTATCTAGTGTTTAAACACAGAGTAGCTCAGTTTTAGTACAAACAGGACTGAAAGCTTTGGTGTCCTTCTGATTTCAGCATTATACCCTTTATGTTTGCTGACCCCTTAATGTTAGAGAGTTCAGTCTAGCAGCAATATTAATATTACATGGTCATGAATTGAAAATGTTGTTTTTCCTTACCTGAGCAGATAACACCAGCATCTTGACCATGATTACAGCTGTGTGTGCCAAAACCCCTGTGAGAGCAACTTTTGAGGGTGCTTTCACTTCCAGAACAACCAACATTATCCAGAAGTATTGGATCACGTCCCTGACCAAAGTGGGCACGGCGAGGGGCGCTGACCGCTATGCCACATCTCATCTCTCTACACACCACCGCAGCGTCATTGATGTCCCAGTTATCATCACACACTGTTCCCCACTGGCCGTTATGATAGACCTCCACTCTACCAGAACACGAGTCAAATCCATTAACAAGCCTTACGTCTGTCAAAATTAAAGAATAATGAACAGTTTTATTAAACATGAGCTTTTTAAAAAGGACTGCAACATGTTTTTATAGACATCTTCTCTTTCATTATTATTGTTAGTAGTACAAGTACTTTAGTATTATGACTACTCCTCATCATTTTTGCAGAGATTTTGTGATAGTCGGCAGAAAGGCTGGTACATCAAGTCTTCAGTCATTTTCCCTGTGTCAGTAATTTTATTAGTTACATGTTACAAAGATAACACATAAATCAACCAATATAGTGGTATTTCCAAATCAAATCAGATTTATTGTCACATCACAAGAGTACAGGGACACAGGTGAGTGAAAAACTTGAGTGCGAGTTCCACAAATTATGCAGAGAACAGTATTTACACATAGATAAACAAAACTATAGATAGGATAGAAGAATAGATAAAACCAATTTAACTAAAATATATACATATAATCTCACACAATAACTTAAAAATAATAATATTGCACCGAGACATATAATATTGCACTGGGAATGTAGGGTGGGTGCAATCAACTATATACTATATATAGTAATGGATATTACAATGCTATGTGGATGTGCAAATAATCACACTAGGTGTGGAGGTAGAAGATGGTACAGTAGGTGGCAGAGTATTTAGTAAAGTGCAAGGTACAGGAAGTTAAGTGGAAGCGCAGGGGGAGAGTATTGTCTTTGGATAGGTATTCAAAGTCAGCTATGCAAGTAAAGTGCGGGAGTACAGTGGGTGCACGTACGTGTAATGGGAAGGGTTGGGCTGGGCAGAGCAGTGATTACTGGCTGTTCAATAGCCTGGTTGCATGGGGGAAGAAGCTGTCTTTGAGCCGACTGGTTCTGGCTTTTAAGCTTCTGAGCCTCCTACCACTCGGCAGCTGAGAGAACAGACAGTGACTAGGATGGGAGGGGTCCTTCATAATCCTTCTGGATTTCCTCAGGCAGCGACTGGTGTATAAATCCAATAGGTTAGGGAGCTGAACCCGGGTGATGGACTGTGCTGTCCGCACCACCCTCTGCAGAGATTTCCTCTCACGAACAGTACAGTTCCCATACCAGGTGGTGATGCTGCCCGTCAGGATGCTTTCCACAGTGCAGGTGTAGAAGGTCTTAAGGATGCTGGGGTTCAGGCCAAACCTCCTCAGCCTTCTGAGGAAGTAGAGGCGCTGGTGGGCCTTCTTCACCACCTGTGAGGTGTGCACTGCCCATGTCAGGTCCTCGCTGATGTGAACACCGAGAAACTTAAAGCTGCTGACCCTCTCTACCGCAGTCCCATTGATGGAAATCGATGGGTGTACTCTCTCCTGCTTCCTGAAGTCCACGATCAGCTCCTTGGTCTTACTGACGTTTAGAGAGAGGTTATTCTCCTGGCACCAGTTTTCCAGGATTTTAACCTCCTCTCTGTAGGCCGATTCATCGTTGTTGGAGATCAGGCCCACAACTGTTGTGTCGTCAGCAAACTTTATGATGACGTTGGAGCTGTGTCTAGCAGTGCAGTCATGGGTGTACAGGGAGTACAGGAGCGGGCTGAGCACACAACCCTGGGGGGCTCCGATGTTGAGGGTCAAAGAGGAGGATGTGATACTTCCCATCCTTACCACCTGCCGTCGGTCCGTCAGGAAGTTCAGGATCCAGCTGCACAGTGTGCTGTTCAGACCCAGATCCCGGAGCTTGCAGTCGAGCCTCGAAGGAACGATTGTGTTGAATGCTGAACTGTAGTCTACAAACAGCATTCTCACATACGTGTCCTTCTTTTCCAGGTGGGAGAGGGCAGTGTGCAGGGTCAGGGCGATTGCATCGTCGGTGGATCTATTCCGCCTATATGCAAATTGCAGTGGGTCCAGGGTGGCAGGCAGTGAGGAACAGATGATATCCCTGACCAGCCTCTCAAAGCATTTGCTTACGATGGAGGTCAGGGCAACAGGTCGCCAGTCGTTCAGACAGGTAATACTAGCTGTCTTTGGAACTGGCACAATGGTGGCTAGTTTGAAACTAGCTGGCACGACCGAGAGAGACAGTGAGGTGTTATAGATGTCTGCAAAAACTCCTGCTAGTTCCCTGTAGCAGGCTTTAAGCACTCTCCCGGGAATGCCATCTGGTCCTGCTGACTTGCGTGGGTTCACCCTCTTGAAGGCTTTGCACACATCAGCTACGGAGACGGAGGGGGGGTTGGGATCAGCGGTGGGCGGGGCGCTCTCCAGTGGTGCTGCAGGAATTCCGTCGAAGCGAGCGTAGAAGTTATTAAGCTCATCCGGCAGATCAGCGCTGGTACTGGGCAGAGTGCGAGAGGCAGTTTTATAGTCAGAGATTGTATTTAACCCCTGCCATAAGCTTCGTGTGTTGGCTGTGTTGAACTGTGCTTCCACTTTCATTCTGTACGCACGTTTAGCTGCTCTGATGGATTTACGGAGAGCGTAGTTGGATTGCTTGTACTCCTCCGTATTTCCCGCTCTGAATGCAGCGCTGCGTGCGCTGAGGGCGGAGCAAACCTCACAGTTCAGCCAGGGCTTCTGATTGGGGTAAACGCAGACTTGTCTGCAGGGCACTACGTCATCCACACACTTGCGTATGAAGGCAGTGACTGTGTCTGCGTACTCGTCCACGCTGCCCGACGAATCACGGAACATTTCCCAGTCCACATGATCAAAACAATCCTGCAGCATAGCGTCTGATTGGTCAGACCAGCGGCGCACCTCCCTGGTAGTGACCGGCCCCCGTTTCAGCTTCTGCCTATAGGTGGGCAGGAGCAGGATGGAGGAGTGATCTGATTTGCCGAACGGGGGTCGGGGGAGGGATTTGTAACAGTTCCGGATGCTGGAGTAAACATGGTCTAAAATCCTGTCTTTCCGAGTGAAACATGTTACGTGCTGGAATAATGTCGGACAGTAGGTTCGCAGGTTATTCCGATTAAAGTCCCCCGCAACAATAAGTGCAGCCTCCGGGCGCACGGTCATCTGCTTGCTGATAGCCTCGTGTAGCTTCCCGAGCGCGAGGTCCGAGTCCGCCTGCGGGGGGATGTACACCGCGGCCAGACAGAGTCCCATTATCTCACGGGGCAGCCACGCCGGCCGGCAAAACACGATGAGATATTCCAAATCCGGCGAGCAGAAAGACTCGATGAAATGTACATTCCTCCGATCACACCAAGCGTTATTGATCAGAAAACATACACCTCCTCCTTTGCTTTTCCCGGAGAGCTGCTTGGTTCTATCGGCACGGTGCAGAGAGAACCCGGCGGGTTCGATGGCATTATCAGGGACCTCATCGGATAACCACGTTTCTGTGAGGCAGATAACGCTGCAGTCCCGGATCTCTCGCTGGAAGGCGACCCGTGCATGAAGCTCACACAACTTGTTTTCCAAGGACTGCACGTTAGCCAGTAATATGGTGGGAAGAGACGGCCGATGGGCACGGCGTCTGAGTCTGACGAGCACGCCGGCTCTCTTGCCTCTTTTCCAGCGTCTTCGACGGGTGCGTGGCCGGGCGGCCCAGATGAGTGGCGCCTCTCCAGTGTTAGCAAACAAAGGATCGGCGTTATGGAACTCAAAGTCCGGTTTCCGGTGAGTGATCGACGATCTGATTTCCAGAAGTGTTTGTCGGTCGTAGGTGATAAAACCAGTAACATTTAGTGCAAAAAGAGTTAAAAACAAACACAAAAACAACAAAAAACTGCAAAAGTAAGCGGGAGCTCGCAACACGGCAGCCATACTCGGCGCCATCTTGGAAAGTTTTTAATTGATGCCAGAATACAACCAAACTACAAAAAAAGATACTTGAGTCCGTCATGTAGTACAGTGCTGTATGCACCCACCAGTTCATTTTTACTAATGCTTTTTGATTGGTTGTCTTCTGAAAAGTGACAAGACAAGCAGATCTATTTTCTGTTCCTATCGAATATTTTTTAATTTCAGCAGCTGTTTGGGTGAGGTTGAGAGAAGTGGCCATGTTTAAACACTTTAAGCATGGAAAAAGATTTTTGCTCATCATAACGTAGACCTACATGTAAAGAGCTATAAATGAAATGTTGCTCTCTTGAAAAAGTCTTTGCTGTTATTTATCTTAACACATTACAGGCCTAAGAAACACTCAAACTGAAATGATTCTTTTTTTTATATATTTTATTTATAACTTTACATTTATAACATAAACAGAAACATTTTGAATACACTCCCTTATCCCACCCCAATCCAACATCCAGACCTAAATAAATAAATAAATAAATAAATAAATAAAAGGAAAGAGAGGATGAAAGAAAAACATAACTAAGGTCCCTGTAACTTGTCCAAGAACTTATTCCACATCAAATGAAAATGTCTCTGAGCTTTTTTATCATAGCATCTCAGTCTCTCCATCTGGACAATGTGTGTCATCTCAGACAGCCATCTTTTAAAACAAGGGGCTGAGGATGATTTCCAGTTAAGAAGAATGACCTTTTTGGCAGCGACCATACTGGTCATTAGAACCTGCTGCTGAATTCAGGATAAATCAACCATAGACTCAGAATAGCCACAAATCGCAACAACAGGACCAGGAGACACTTGGATGTCAAGTAGATTAGAAAGAAATAAAAATATATTGGACCAAAAATCACGTAAGACTGGACAGAACCAAAACTGATGAGCCAAGGTGCCATCTGCAATCTCACACCTGTCACAAAGTGAAGACAATGATCCGCAGATCCTAGATAGCTTAGTCTTTGAGTAATGGAGTCTATACAGGACCTTGAACTGTATCAGCCTGTACTTTGAAATGCTAGAGCAATAGGAGATTCTGGACAGACTCTCTTCCCAGACCTCCTTGGACAAAGAAGTGCCAATATCTGCAGCCTATGCCTCCCTGAAGTGGTCAGTGTCCAGGGAGGAAAATAAGAGTGAAACAAACTTAGATATTAGGTGCTGAGAGTAAGGGTTAATAAAAAAAAATTAAAAAATGGATGATCTGTTGATTTATAAATGTAGTTTGGAATGTTTTTTTTGTACATAATGTCTGACCTGCAAATAATGAAAGAAGTGTGTATGAGGAAGACCATATTTATCTCTCAACTGTGTAAATGATGCAAATTTATTTTCTATATATAGATCACCAATACTAGATAACCCTTTATCAGCCCAAGTGGAAAATGCATGATCCATAACAGAAGGCAGAAAAAGATGATTAAGGAAGAGAGTTGTATGAATGGAGGCTACAGGAGATTTGAGGAAGTCCTTAATTTGGTTCAATATTTTAAGTGAATTCCTCAATATAAAATTTCTGCCAATCAGCCCACGAGCAGACCTTATGTTTGAAGACAAAAAACTAGCAAAGAAGATCCTGTAATTGACGTAACTTCCAGATCAACCCAACATGGCCTATCCTTTGACACTAGACTGTACGAAGATCCCAATTTCCAAAACATAAGAGCTCTAGCATTTGCAGCCCAGTAATAATGTTTAAGCACTGGTAAGGCCAATCCTCCATCTGAATAGGCCTTTGGTGGATGAATCTTAGAAATATGTGCTGTTTTATAACCCCATACAAATTGCATTATTATTGAATCCAACTGGTTAAAGAATGTAGCAGGCACAAAAATGTTTGAAAAATATACAAAAATTTTGGTAGTATCACCATTTTTATTGCATTGACTCAGCCTATCATAGACAAAGGAAGCGGACGCCAACGTTCAATGCCTGCCTTAAGTTTATCTACAATGCTTAAGAAATTTAACTTAAACAACAATTTGGGATTCCTTGGCACTTTAAGGCCATGATAAGTAAAATATTCATCAACCACTTTAAATGGTAGCGCATTTAAGAAAAGAGGATCTAAGGTTCCAGTCAGAGGCAAAAACTTGCTTTTGGCCCAGTTGATAGTATATCCTGATAATTTACCAAACAAATTTACATAATTTAAAAGACTAGGAACTGACGTGGCTGGATCTGAGATGTACAACAATAAATCATCGGCATAGAGACTAACCAAACATTTCACTTCCCCAAATTTAATACCATGTATTTTTGGGTGATTCCGTATTCCAATAGCCAGTGGCTCCAAAGAAATATTAAAAAGCAGAGGAGACAGAGGATCGCCTTGTCGCACCCCTCTGTACAATTTAAAAGGAGAAGAGTGGTCGCCGTTGGTTAATATAGATAAGGTCGGGGACAGATATAACATCCTCACGCACGTAATGAAAAAGTCTCCAAAGCCAAATCGATTGAGGACATTAAACATATATGGCCATTCAATTTGATCGAATGCCTTTTGAGCATCTAGTAAAATTATGGCTTCAGCCAAATCAACAGTACGATCTGAGTAGAGAATATTCAGCAGAAGCCGGACATTACAGAATGAAAATCTATTAGGTATGAACCCAGTTTGGTCTAAATGCACAATTTCAGAGATATGTATTGCCAGTCAAAGTGCCAAGATCTTCGAGAATATTTTTTGATCAAAATTCAATAAAGAAATGGGTCTAAAAGATGCAGGATCAGTAGCATCCTTCCCCTTCTTTTCCCCTTCCCCTTCTTTAAGATGAGACATATATTAGCCTCATATAATATGCTTTCATTGTCTCCAGACGAAATTGTACGTTCTTTTTAAAAAGAATTGCAACACCCCTGGCTTTAGATGTAAACGGTGCCTGATAAACTTGGGATATCCAATTAGCCCTAAGTTTTGACTGATATGTTGGAGATATACGTGTTTCCTGAAGGAAAATTATGTCCACTTTCAATGATTTTAGAAGAGAGAACACGCGCACACGCTTAATAGGATGCCCTAATCCCTTAACATTCCAAGAAGCTATCAAGATGCCACCAGTGCCAGAATCACTCATGTAAGCCATAGAATACGTTGAAAATCAATAAATGACAAAGAGACCAATCAAAAATATCCTCCCTACCAAGAACATTACTCTCAAAAAAACTAACATCCCTTCTCCCACCCCACCTCCCAATCAGCTCGCCTCCCATTGGAAGCACCGAAAACAGTCCCTAAATGCTGGGAACCGTGAACCTGCCAAATACCTCAACACGAAAGGAAGAAAAACTAAAATATTATACTCCGCCCCGCGATTAGGCATGCGTACATATAAATATATAAAGTAGGCTAAATCACCATCAATTTACCTGACAGAAACTCTATTTAAGTAGGCTAAATCCCCAAACAAAATTAACTTGAAGAGTAGAACGGAGCCTTGTATTAACTTAAAATTAAACATGCAGCAACAATAGTTATCATAAGGGACGTTCATCCAAGAGAACAGATATTAATGGTGAAAGTCAAAGCAGCGACTAGAAAGGGAAAAGGATCCCCTCTCTGCACTAGGAAGTCATTTCAAATGGAGTAATGCACCTCAAGTCTTAATTCCACCTTCCAGTTCTGCACGGAGAAAACACCTTGCTTCTTCCACTTCAGTGAAGGTCCCAGAGCGACCCCCACTGTCAATCTGAAGCCTTGCAGGAAAACGAAAAGAGTGTGAGATCCCTCGGTTCCTGAGTTCTTTCAGAAGATCCGAAAACTGCCTGCGTTTCTGTAGAACGGCCTCAGAATAGTCAGGAAAGATAGCAACTGGGCTACCCTGAAAATCAAGACGGGGGTGCTCTCTCCTGAGAATGTAGAAATTTCTCTTTTGTATGAAAGAGATGAATCCGAGCAATTATAGGGAGTGGCTTAGCCCCCTTGGCTGGCCACGGGTGCGCGCTCTGGTGAGCTCGGTCAACTATGATGGGCGAAGAAAAGTTCTCCTGACCGAGTAGCTTTGGTAACATATCTGCCATAAATTCCGTCGGTCGGTCATGCTCTGCACCCTCCGGGACACCAATGATCCTGATATTGTTCCAACGCGATCTATTTTCTTTGACTTTATAATGTTTTCCTGAATGTTTTCAAAGGTTCTTACAAGGGGATGATCAAGAAAGTGCTAATCTTAATTTACAGGATTAGAAATGTTTACATCAACCTCCTTCAAGACTCAGTGAGAAAGAGAAGACTGAGCTAAGAGAACTAATGCTTAAAGTACTGAAATACCGTTCCAGCACATTTCTCTAGTGTTTAAACACAGAGTAGCTCAGTTTTAGTACAAACAGGTCTGAAAGCTTTGGCGTCCTCCTGATTTCAGCATTATACCCTTTTTGTTTGCTGATCCCTTAATGTTAAAGAGGTCAGTGCAACAGCAATATTAATATTACATGGTTATGAATTGAAAATGTGTTTTTCCTTACCTGAGCAGATAACACCAGCATCTTGACCATGATTACAGCTGTGTGTGCCAAAACCCCTGTGAGAACAACTTTTGAGGGTGCCTTCACTTCCAGAACAACCAACATTATCCAGAAGTATTGGATCACTTCCTTGACCAAAGTGGGCACTGCGGGGGGCCGTGACCGCTCTGCCACATCTCATCTCTCTGCACACCACCACTGCATCGTTGAAGTCCCAGTTATTGTCACATACTGTTCCCCATTGGCCGTTATAATAGACCTCCACTCTACCAGAACACGAGTCAAATCCATTAACGAGCCTTAAGTCTGTCAAAATTAAAGAATAATGAACAATTTTATCAAACATGACCTTTTTAAAGGGAGTGTTTATATACAGTACCTTACAACAGTGAGTACACCCCTCACATTTCTGCAAATATTTTATTATATCTTTTCATGGGGCAACACTATAGAAATGAAACTTGGATATAACTTAAAGTGGTCAGTGTACAGCTTGTATAGCAGTATAGATTTACTGCCCTCTGAAAACAACTCTACACACAGCCATTAATGTCTAAATAGCTGGCAACACAAGCGAGTACATCTCAAAGTGAACATGTCCAAATTGTGCTCAAAGTGTCAATATTTTGTGTGATCACCATTATTATCTAACACTGCCTTATCCCTCTTGGGCATGGAATTCACCAGAGCTGCACAGGTTGCTACTGGAATCCTCTTCCAGTCCTCCATGATGACATCATGGAGCTGGTGGATGTTAGACACCTTGCACTCCTCCACCTTCTGCTTGAGGATGCCCCACAGGTGCTCAATTGGGTTTAGGTCTGGAGACATACTTGGCCAGTCCACCACCTTTACCTTCAGCTTCCTCAGCAAGGCAGATGTCATTTTGGAGGTGTGTTTGGGATCATTATCGTGTTGGAAAACACCATGCAGTGCAGTTTCCAAAAGGAACTTGGTACTCCTCAACATAGCCCCGCTATACATGCTGGACACCATCTGAGCCAAACAAGTTTATTTTGGTCTCGTCATGGACATGGTTCCAGTAATCCATATTCTTGGACGGCTTGTCTTCAGCAAACTGTTTGCGAGCTTTCTTGTGCATCAGCTTCAGAAGAGGCTTCCTTCTAGGACAACGGCCATGCAGACCGAGTTGATGCATTGTGCGGCGTATGGTCTGAGCACTGACAGGCTGACCTCCCACTTCTTCAACCTCTGCAGCAATGCTGGCAGCACTGGTGCAGCTATTTTTTGAAGCCAACCTCTGGATTTGACGCGAAACACGTGGACTCAACTTCTTTGGTCGACCCTGGCGAGGCCTGTTCCGAGTGGAACCTGTCCTGGAAAACCACTGTATGACCTTGGCCACCGTGCTATAGCTCAGTTTCAGGGTGTTAGCAATCTTCTTATAGCCTAGACCATCTTTGTGGAGAGCAACAACTCTATTTCTCACATCCTCAGAGAGTTATGTGCCATGTTCAATATCCAGTGGTCAGTGGCCAGAGAGAATTGTACCCAAAACAACAAATTTAACAGCCCTGCTCCCCATTCACACCTGGAAACTTGTAACTCTAACGAGTCACATGACACCAGGGAGGGACAACGACACCACTAGGCATAATTGGGCACAATTTGGACATGTTCACTGTGAGGTGTACTCACTTGTGTTGCCAGCTATTTAGACATTAATGGCTGTGTTTTGTTATTTTCAGAGGACAGTAAATCTATACTGCTGCACAAGCTGTACACTGACTACTTTAAGTTATATCCAAGTTTCATTTCTATAGTGTTGCCCCATGAAAAGATATAATAAAATATTTGCAGAAATGTGAGGGGTGTACTTACTTTTGTGAGATACTGTACACGTAAAAAAGTCTTAATTTTGGCAGATCCTATTTTGACATCCAGTGCGTTTCTGCAGACACAAGACGGGCTTTGATTCAAGCTGAGAAATACGGTAAGCACCTGGATTTAGCTTGCACCTAAACCTCACATATTTATTTAATAATAATAATAATAACAATAATAATGCTAAAGTATTATTATTATTAGGGTCCAAGCACGCAGTGCGTAGGACCCTATTGTTTTTGTTAGAGTTTTTTTTATTATTCTTCTTCTTTTTATTATTCTTTTTCTCCGATAAAACGAATCGCCCAGACCAAACCGTAAGTCCTAGAGACATGAAACTTGGTCAATAGGTAGTAGTCCCTCCCGCTACTCAGGTTCGCGAAATGAGCCCAATCGGCCTAAAGGTGGCGCTATTGCGCAACACAACGCGTTTGGCTTCATAATTCCTTCCCCAGATTTTTGCCAGACATGACATATTTTTTTCCTGATTCCTTGGGTCCAACAAAACAACTTTGTAATTTGGACCATTAAGCTCCGCCCACTTTTGAGCTAATTTGCATAATATGCGAAACCTACTTTTGCGAACTAGCCCTACAGTTTTCATCCAATCCTCATGTTTTTGGTGTCAAAAAATTCAGAAGAGCCTGAACCTCAATAATTATCCAGCACATTTTTAATTCTTTACTCAAAATGGCTGCCATATGCAAATAAATCCTTCTGGAAAAATCAAAATAATTCTTATTTAATTGAAAAATCTGTAACTCGAGAATTCTTCACCCAAAAAATTTGAAACTTGACAGGCTTATTCCTAAAGAGACTCTGAGGACACCTTTCAATTTTTGTGCGCATAAGTCATTAGGGGGCGCTGTAAATGCTATGTAGCTGTTTCTCAGCATCCGTACATCCGATCAAGTTGAAACTTTGCAAGTACCATCTATTCCAAAGACTATAAGTGAATCTTTCAGGACACTTTGAAAAATTTAAATTTGTGGCCGCCATCGGCCAATAAGCTTTCAGCAGCCATTTGACAGGCTTAGCATTGGCCAATCCTTATGATACTTGATATCTATCTCTATCTCACCACCTTCTAACAACCTGTGAAGTTTCAAAATATTTGGCCACTGGGGGGCGCTATTACAGAAAATCAAGTATATCTTGTACAGATTGTTATTTTTGGTCAAATAACTTAGATGCCCTCATGCAGTGCAGTGTTCCAAACCATTTTGTCATTTGAAGTCTATTAAAAAAGTGCTTAGTTTTTTTTCAATCGTCAAATGTTTGAAATTAGCACTTTTCGAACTACTCCGTGGAATTTGAAGCTACCTTCTCAAACCTAGTCTAGAAATACTCTGTAGCCTCTCTAGGTAAATAATTATCCAGCACATTTTCCATTTTTTGCTCATTGTGGTCTCCCTCCTTCACTAAATCATTGCGGCCATAGCATTGCTAGCTTAAACTGCTATAACTCATCAGTCCTTGGTCCGAACATCTCAAAACTTTAAGTTTGTTTATGCATTGAGACTCTGATGTGGCTTGCAAAATTTGTTCCTAATTGGCCAATAGGGGGCGCTTTAGCACTCAAAAACACCTAAAATCCTTAAAAATGTTGTTACAACAATACTACAAAGTCTACAGATAAATAAGGTGTCATTTGATTCAGTTCACTGATCTAATTGACTTTGTAATTACATGTTATATCATAAATTGTGCTCCTTTTCTGGTATTTTGAATTATTCATGTAAAGACTACAGCTTGTAATACCAAGGTCAAAAGGTCAATCTGAACAAAACTCAATGAAAATCTTTGACAAAGGTCCCTGATCAATATTCATAACATTTGAAGACCTTTGAACCAATTTTGACCCACTTTCACTGAGGTCCTTTATGCTTAAAAGGCCCTTATGGGTCCATTGGTTCTGTTTATGTCCTGCTTGTCAAAGCCTTTAACATGGAGAAACTAAATACTTTGCAAACACAACAAAGTCAGAAATGTTACCATTACTCATGTATTTCTACAAACCTTTTTAGATCAGTAAATTGAAATATAAACGTATATTAGGTTTTAAAGCCCGTGCTCATTGTTCTTGACAAATGAAGGCCTGTTGATAAACTCTGATTTCTTTTCGGCCTCTCTGCCTCGAAGGCCCAAAGTGCGTTAGGCCTTATTAGGCCTATTAGGCTTAAAATGCATGAGAGTTTCTTGGGCTTATGCGTGCTTGGACCCGCTCATTGCCGCTTGCGGCTATATTTGTTATTATTATTATTATTACTCACCATTTTTGCAGAGTTTGTGATAGTTACCAGAAAGGCTGCTTTATTAAGTCTTTAGTCATTTTCCCTGTGCTAGTAATCCTATTCGGTATACATTAAGCTAATGTATAAATCAGCTGATACAGTGCTATTTAACTAACTGATGCTGAAAACCTACAAAAACTACAAAAAAGAAGCCTGCGTGTGTCATGTAGTACAATCCTGTGTGCACACACCAGTTCAGTTTTACCCACGCTTCTTTGATTTGTTGTCTCCTGAAAAGTGACACAACGAGCAGAGCTTAAATTGAACTATTTTCTGTTTCTATCAAATATTTTTATTTCATCAGCTGGTTGGGTGAGGTTGAGAGAAGTGGCCATTTGTAAACACGTTTGAGTAAGACTGCAAAAATATTGTTGGTCATCATCATAATGTAGTTCTACATGTAAATTACTACAAAGGAAATATTACACCGTTGAAAAAGGCTTTGCTGTTGTTTATCTTACTGCATTACAGGCCTAAGAAACACTCAAACTGAAAATGGTTCTTAAACTTAAACATATCCCTGAACTTGCAATGCTGGTTACTGGTTTTATTTGGATAATCTAGCTCCTCATATTACGTGTGTCTAATCTATTTTCATTTTCATTATGAGTAATTATATCTATTTGTTGTATGTCACATCGCTAAAATATCTTAAATGTAAAAGGGAAAAACAGATTATTTAAAAATACGTTCTGGTTTGGAGAATTTAATGTAAAAAGTCTTCATTAGTTCTTGTGTTTTTGTTTACAGATTACAGATCGGTTAAAGGTGCTGACCCTCCACATGTAGACTTCATAATGTTTTCCTGAATATTTTCGAAGGTTCTTACAAGGGGATGGTCAGGAAAGTGCTCATCTAAATTTTCAGGATTATGAATGTTTATGTCAACCTTCTTCAAGACCCAGTGAGTAAGAGTTGTTAAGAGAACTAATGTTTAGCATTCCAGCACACTTCTCTAGTGTTACACAGAGTAGCTGAGTTTTAGCACAACCAGGTCTGAAAGCTTTGGGGTCCTCCTGATTTCAGCTTTATATGCTTTGTATTTTTACTGACTACTTAATGTTAATTGATTAGAGGGGTCAGTGCAGCAGCAATATCAATATTAGATGGTTATCAATAGAAAATGAGTTTTCCTTGCCTGAGCAGATAACACCAGCATCTTCACCATGACCACAGTTGTGTCTGCCAAATCCCTGATGAGAGCAACCAGAGAGAGAGCGTTCACTTCCAGAACAAGCAACATCATCCAGAAGTATTTGGCCACTTCCTTGACCAAAGTGGGCACTGTGAAGGGCGCTGACCGCTCTACCACATCCCATCTCTCTGCACACCACCGCTGCATCATTCAAGTCCCAGCCATCATCACACACTGTTCCCCACCGGCCGTTATGATAGACCTCCACTCTACCAGAACACTTGTCAAATCCATTAACGAGTCTTAAGTCTGTCACGAATAAAGAATAATGAACAGTTTTATCAAACATGGACTTTTTAAAAGGGATTGCAACATGGTTTTTATAGACGTAAAAAAGTATTGTTGTTTGCACATTCTAATTTGACATGCAACATATTTCTGCAGACACAAGACTTTGATTCAAGCTGAGAAGTACAATAAGCACCTGTATTTAACTTGCAACAAAGCCTCTCTCATTTTTCTTTCATTATAATTAATATTATCATTATTTGTTCATATTATTATTGTTCTTATTATTACCAGGGGTGTAAAGAGAAATTCCTGTTACCATAAAAAGTACTGTTACCATACGTATACCTTACTTGAGTAAAAGTATTAATAAAGAAAATAATTAAATTACTCAAACAATAGTAAAAGAGTAAATTTATTTGAAAAACACTTGAGCAGATGAGTTACTTTTTTGTAACTCCAATCAGTTCAGAAATATTTATTTAGTTGATCTAGCGATTTTATTCAAAATAATCTGTACAAACTAAAGTCAAACATGCTGTTATATGATTAAAAAAATATATCTGTGCTGAGTCTAATCACAGTACGCTCTGCTAGTGAACACATCTTTCTGTAATCTGTGAAAGGGACAAGTTTACATTAAACTACAAGCATGATTAAGAGTCAAAATAATGGATTACGCTATTTGTAGCTCCCTAAAGTTAGCTTATGTTAATAGATGTCAACCTCCACAGACATTAAACATTTACATTTATAACCTTCAAACTGTGTTAATTAACTAATGCCATTATAGTAAATTTCTACTACAAAAGTCATGTGCAACAACAGCAATTTATCCAGTTTTGATTTTCTTTACTGAGATATGGTAACCGTACCATTTATTTCATGTACAATCAGAAATGAATATTCACTTTATTTCACAGTTAAACAGCTAAACCAAGAGCAGCAAGCTGTGCTCTGTAATGAACTGGCTGAACAAAGTCTCTGATGCTGTAGTACTGTCTGTAAGGTGAGACTGAGGATCAAATGTATATTTGCAAATTCATTTTTAAGTAAATCCGGGGTTACACTACACAAGGTCAGACACTGATGTTGGACGAGAGGGCCTGGCTCACAATCTCCGTTCTAGTTCATCCCGGTGTTGGGGATGGGGTTGAGGTCAGGGCTCTGTGAGGTTCAGTCAAGTTTTTCCACAGCAAACTCACCCAGCCAGGCCTTTATGGAGCTGCTTAGGGCACTGCAGCTCAGTCAGGCTGGAACAGAAAACGTTCTTCCCCAAACTGTTCCCACAAAGTTGGAAGGATACAATTGTCCAAAATGTCTTGGTCTGCTGAGGCATTAAGATTTCCCTGGAACTAAGGGTCCTAGGCCAACCCCTGAAAAACAGCCCCATAGCATCATCCCTCCTCCACCAAACTTTACAGCTGGCACAGTGCAGTCAGGCAGGCAACGTTCTTGTCCATCAGACTGACAGATAGAGAAGCCTGATTTATCACTACACAGAATGCGTATTCACTGCTCCAGAGTCCAGCGGCGGCACTTTACTCCACTCCATACGACGGTTGGCATTGTGCATTTTGATCTTAGGCTTGTGTGTAGCTGCTCGGCCATGGAAACCCATTTCGTAAATCTCCTAACACGCAGTTCTTTTGATGAAGTTGCTTCCAGAGGCAATTAGGAACTCTAGTGATGATTCAGACAGAGGATAGACACTGTGCGCTTCAGCACTTGGCAGACCCACTCTGTGAGTTTGCGTGGTCTACCGCTTTGTGGCTAAGGTGTTGTTGCTTCTGGATGCTTCCATTTCACAATAATCACACTTACAGTTGACTGGGGCAGATCTAGCAGGACAGAAATCTCACTGACTTGTGGCAGAGGTGGCATCCTATGACAGTACTATGTTTAAGTCACTGAGCTCATCAGTTCGACCCTCTACTGCCAGTGTTTGTCTATGGAGACTGCAAGGCTATGTGCTTAATTTTATCCACCTGTTAGCAATAGGCTGAAACACCTGAACTCAAAAATTAGGAGGGGTGTCTCAATACTTTGTCCATATAGTGTATGTCCTAAGTCCTAGGAATATGTCCTAGTCTGGAGAGTTTTGTCTTCCTTCGAGACCCAGTAGGTAAGATTTGGCTGAGCTAAGAAAAAGAATCTACTAATGTAAATAAACTAATGTTTATACTGCAATGCCATACCAGCGCACTTCTCTAGTGTTTTAAACCAAAGGAGGGGTCAGTGCAGCAGCAACATCAATATTACATGGTTATTCACAGAAAATGAGTTTTTCCCTACCTGAGCAGATAACACCAGCATCTTCACCATGACTGCAGTCGTGTTTGTAAAATCCATTATGAGAGCAACTTGTGAGGGCACTTTCACTTCCAGAACAACGAACCTCATCCAGAACTATATAGCCACTTCCCTGACCAAAGTAGGCACTGTGAAGGGCGCTGACGGCTCTGCCACATCCCATCTCTCTGCACACCACCACTGCATCACTGATGTCCCAGCCATCATCACACACTGTTCCCCACTGGCCGAATAAACGATAAGAATAAAAATAGATCTCCACTCTACCAGAACATCTGTCAAATCCATTGACGAGTCTTATATTCAAGCCATCTGCCACAAATAGAATAAGAAAAATGAATAATGACCAGATTTAAAAACCAGGGCTTTTAAAAAGGAATTGCCACAAGTATTTATAGATGTAAAACGTCTGCATGCCCTAATTTGACATGAAACACATTTCTTCAGGCACAGTGCTTTCAGTAATGAGTCCTCTACAGCATGTAATTCATACTGAACCCCGTTATTCAGTGAACAGGAAACTTACCAGACAACAGTGCAGCACTGAAAATACTGGTTACTAAAAAAGAGAAGAGATTTTTTGTTAAATTAGCAGTTAGAGCTGTTCAGTGAGACAGAAACGTCTCATTCAGTTGTCATACATTTCCATGACAGGTTCAACATTTCAATGAAACTTCTTCAGAGCATTATTAATTATATACCTCAAATTTCAGTTATGTGAAAGGGCTGAAACGTTAAATGATTCAGTGACTTCTGTAAGGACACATTTAATTTTGTTCCCATCTGAAGTGTCAGTGAAAAAGCATTTATGGGTGAGTGTGATTTTGTTTAATAATGAAAATCATCATGAAGAAAATAATTAAATTTAAAAAGTAAATTAAACTTAAACCTGGTCTAACGATTTCAAACTTTTCATGTGAGCGCTTGTGTCAGCTTCTGGGCATTTCTGAGATTTTCGTGGGAACGATCATAACCTTTATTTAAACTTGGAACACATTGAGGGAGATCCTCATTTACAATGCAGCCGAGCAATCCAGAAATCAGGGATTGAGAAGTTGGACAGTAAAAATAAATCAAAATAATAATCATAATAGTAAAAATTAATAATAGGAAGGTGCCAATAAACCATTAAATCAATAAACCATTAAAATTACAATATAGTCACTTCACACGTAACAGATCTGATAAGGATAAAATAAATAAAAACATAAATTAATGAAATAAAAGAAACAGAAGATGTAAGACAATAAACTGACAATAATAAAATAATACTAATAAAAGAAATAAAAAGAAAAAAATGAAGGAAAAAAAATAAAGAAGTAAAAAGTAAAAAAGTATAAAAAAAGTAAAAGTACAAAAGTAAAACAACAACTTAGAAGTGGTTTAGACTCAGTTTTTTTTCCCAAGCCTCTTTGAAACTACCAGAGTTGTGTGTACGTGAGACTATCAGACGCTCGTGGGGCCGGAGCAGTATCATGGGGCAGAATTATTTTTATAAAAACAGTAACTGCACTGTACATGCAAACATAGCATGTTTTACATTCTCTTTACATTTATGTTTAAAAAGTGCAATTGTGATATAGTCAGTGAGATAATTACCATGTAGTTTTACTGCAATGTGCATGAATAGTTTTATTAGTTCCTGAAACCAACACAAAATACTGTTTAGACTGTGAAGTTTTATAAAAGTAGAAATTAATCTGCTTTTGATTTTTAGCGTTTGAAGAATGCTATAAAAATTTGATTGTTTATGTCTCCAAACATGCACAAGGGGGCGCTCTCACTGCTTTTAGCTGTCCTCAGGCTTGAGTTTGACCTAGTTAATCACATTACCCTTGATAGATGCAATTGCCAGATGTGTGCCCCATAATTTTATTACAGTGGTCTAAACCCTACCTCAGCTAGCACTTCAGCTCTATGGTGATAAACAGTAGTAAATAGTCAGGAAGCTGGATTTACATCAACAGAAACCAAAACTGCAGCACCCTTCACTATAAAGAATGTGTCCACTCATCACAGCCACAACTTCTGCCCAATGAAGATGCCATAACCGCATTAAAACCACACAGCTGAGATATAAATTACAAAGAGGACAAAACACAAAAAACTTAAAAACCTAAACCTGTGCAAAGATGATGAAAAACAACACAGCAGACTTAAAAACGTAAAGCAAACTGCAACTGCAAGTAACGGTAGATGTTTGCTTTGGCATTTTTACAAATTTTAAGTACCGAATTCACAGAAAACTGATGACCTTTTTCTCATTTATTTTGGGCTTTCAAAACTCCATACTTTACCGGAGGGAATCTCACATTTCAACATCCCCAGTTTCAAACACCGGCACGCTGATGATGAGCTGCAGGTTAAAGTTTTGGCAGACAGCAATAGATGCTAAGCAGCGACTGGAGGGCAGAGATAAAACTTCATCATAGAGGAAAGGCTTTGGAATATGTCTTACATTGTTTGGAACATAAATTGTTTTTGTTTGAGCAAAAGTATTGCGACAAATTAAATTGCTAAAATACACTACACTACATTTGAGTGGTGCTCAAACCACTAAGCAAATCTCTGCATGAAATCTGCAGAGTGAATAAGGTGAAGAAAGAAAAATAATAAAAAAGATATACTATTCAACACTAATCCAAACCAATTCTTGAAATGAAGTAGTAATAAGAAACTTGAGCTGCACAGAAATCAAGAGTTTGGTTCTGACAAAAGAACAAAAACACACACTGATCTTTTCTATTACTATGCAGAAAATCCCCAAATTGTGAAGGCCACACTTCAAAAACTTCTCAGCATTAAAATCATCATCATCATCTTTAACCACTCGACCAAGCTAGGTTAATGGTAGCAGCAAGGAAAGCAGAGAATCCCTGATGACCCTGTTCCTTGCAGCTTCCTCCAGCTCATTCTTGGGGAACCCAAGCTGCTCCTAGGCCAACAAGATACAATCTCTGCAGCAAGGCCTAGGACAACCTCGTGGTCTCGTCCCAATAGGCCACGCCTGGTAAACCTACAACGGGAGGCAGCCAGGAAGCATCCTACTCAGACGAACCACCTCAACTGGCTCCTCTCAGTGTGGAGCAGTAGCGGCTCTGAGCTCCTCCCGGGTGACTGAGCTCCTCACCCTGTCAGTAGAGTGTAGCCCACCACCCTGCGAAGAGGCTCATTTCTACCGCTTATATCTGTGATCTCATTCTTTCTATCATTTCCCAAAGCTCATGACCGTAGGTGAGGGTGATGATGTAGACTGACTGGTAAACAGAGAGCTTTGCCTTATGGCTCAGCTCCCTCTTCTCCACTACAGTCCAGTACAGTGACTGCATTACTGCTGCCGCCTGTCCCAGCCTGCGGCCGATCTCACCATCCCTCTTCCCATCATTTGTGAACAAGACCCCAAAATACTTGAACTCCTCCGCCAGGGGCAAACTTTCTCCGCCATTCAAGTTCTCTGTCAGTAATTATATTTGTTTTGGGCCATTTCATTGGGTAAAATAATAAGATACATGTCAGGATTAATAAAATTCTCAAAAAATATTCTTTCATAGTAAAGTTTACCAAGACTGCTAAGGAATCTGATACCAAAGGTAAAATAAACAAACTATTTAAACCACAATGATAAAATGCAAACACTATGTGTACTTATGTTCTACTATATATATAATAATTAAAACCAGTAATATCCACACAAAAACACTACAAAGAAAATATGCAAAAGATGGCTGAAAAAGGAGGGAAAGTGATTGGTTGAAACCGTTCATAATGCTTTGTGGGATATGTAGTTCATTCAGAGATTAAAAACATTATGTTTTAATTTGTACCTTTTGCTTTTTTTTATTCATTTTTCAAAAATAATTTATCTCAATCACATTTGTTTGAATATGCAGTCTATGCAAAGATAATATTATTATAGTTAAGGCAACTTGAATATATCAATAACTCAAAATTGCAGTGAATGCAGGTAGAATATTAGAATTCTAATCTGACAATTTTTCTGCAAACAAATTGGTTTCATATTACTGAAAACATTGATTTTAAATGTCTCAATACAGATTCTGTAGTTTTAAAATTATAATGTATATTTTGAATTCAGTATCTAAACGTATATTAAAGATACAGTAATTCTATCAAAAAGTGTTATTTGTTATAAAAATGAACAAAACTCTTCTTTACAATTAAACTACAGACACAACATGGAAAATATTTAATGCTGTCAATAGTGCTACTGCAAAAATAAAATGCTAAAATTTATAATTTACCGAGCATTAAAATGAGACGAGGTCTCAGCATCCTGATCCTGATCCACTTGTTCAGTTTGATTTGAATCACAGTGTGCACTGCTGCTGTCCTCACTCTTAACTCGTTTCACTCTGAAGCACTGATGGCCGTGTTTTATGAGGCTATAGAGCCTGAGTTTCTGTTCCCCTTTTGCAGTTTTTTCGTATTTTGTACAAGCCAAAACTCATACAGTTATTACCTCAACTAAGACTGCAAACTTTCATTAATTAGTCCTTTAAATTCAACTCCAGAAAGTGTTTACTGTAATAGTGTGTGTACTTTTGGGAGTTGATGTGACCAAAATACATTTTATGTATGTTTTAAGGCTCTACTGCTAGCAACCTTTTTCTGTGTCAGAATACAAAAATATAGAGTGATTCTGGAATCAATAAAGTTTCCCACAATGCACTTTTAATTTTTAGTGAACACAATAAAATAGAACAGTACTTCAGCTGAACTGCATTTTATGCAGTTTATGAGACTTTACGCAATAACTATAGCTAATGTTAACAGTAGTTGGTGAACCACTGTGAACTACCTGGCCTAATTTACTATTGTTTATGTTACTATTGTTTTTTTTGATGATTGCCTGCCTGCAAACTTTACTGTAAAAACCACAGTCTGTGGTTGGTTTTTCTTTCAAAGTGAGAAACTGAGCAACATAACAGCACTGAAAAATAAAACAAGTAGCAAAAACACTGACTGGTTGATAAGAGTGTCTTAATTCATTATGTGTTTTTATTAGGGCTATAAAATATGTATTGATAGGTTGTTTAATATAGACAATTCATTAAGATAACAGAAGCTAAAGGTCAACACAAAGTTCACTTATTTTTTCCAATAAAGAGTTTTACAGCAGATCCAACTTGTAATGGCATACTTTAGCTTTTCATTCATGTAACGTCTTCTCCTGCAAAAGACTAACAATAATGGGCTAAAATAACAGCAGCCTGTAGACTAACCTAACATGACACTAAATAGTTTTAAATAGATCTGGCTATTTTATTATTTCAACAAGAAATTATTTATAGGCTGTAAAACAATATTACTAAACCATAGTAAGAACTATTAAACCAGAGTTAGCTTGCAAGTTTCTGGATTTACAGGATACACAATTCTAGAAAAATCACCCTTTAGCATTTAATCTTGAGAAACGTTAGCTGCCCTTGATATTTGGACCAGTGAACTGTGAGTTGTATTAAAAATAGCTGTCACGAATGTGCAGCAATCATTCTATTGTTAGAGAGTCGTGACAAATGTGTGAACTTGAGCCATATGATGAGTCAAGACTCAAGTCACGAAGATTATTACATTTTTCTTGTGGTGTTTCCTTTCAAGTTTTCTTTTAATGTTTAATGTCCTAAATCAGCCCAGATACGCTGTATGGCTTTAGATCATTCGGTAGCAGTGCAATTTAGATCAGATCAAGTCAGCTCCTAGCAAACATGTGGGCAAAAACTTCAGGCCTTTGTTGGCATCCCAAACAGGGCCACTGGGGATTTGCACATCAGTACAATATTGGCCCCATGGCGCTGGCTCATTGTGGGCAGCCCACGTCGGCAGACAAGGTGAATACAAAAATCAAGCTGGCTGAAAGTAGTGAGGTCTGTGATGTGGTTGCACCACATCAGCGGCCATCATTTCAACTGAGCAAAAGGACAATGTGGCTAAAATGAAGGGCAGCATTTACAGTGATCAAATCCTAACTCTGTGAAGCTGGAATGTGGAAAATGGGCCAAGCATATCTCTGACTCCCCTCATCACCTCACTGAGTTCCTGCAAGGAACAAAACTTTCTTCAGATGCAAACGTACACCGAGCGCAGGGATCAATTAACTCGGCATTGGATTTGAAGCCTTTCAGGTTCCATAATTCCCTCCACCTCCGAAAAGCCGCTCCGATGTTTACTCGTTTTATTTCGGGCTCTGTCTAATTCTTCTCCTTTTTTAGTTTATTTTTCCAGCCAGAGGCTGATTTTTTCAGATTATTAGTCATAACATATTGACAGTTTTAGCAAACATGACATTTTTTTTATACAGCTTACCTACTGCAGCTTTTATCCATGAAGATTGAACCCTCTTGTACTTTTAGATAAAGTCATAGCATTTGTAACCAATGAAGTAGAGTTTTTCTTGGATATCAATAACACCCCAGAAATATCAAGATCCATGTTTTGGAAACCTCTATCGTCTGTATGAGGTCTAATAATGACATCTCAAATTAAAAAGTGGGAGATGGACAAACGAAACGAATTATCAGATTCTACACTGAAATCAGATGAACAATATGTCATGTCACCTAGTCCTACCCTGTTAAAAGAAAGGGTCCACCTTAAAACAAATAAGGAATATAACTTAGTACCTACTTCTCAGGAGGTTCTGAGAACGTGTCATACATTTTTATGAATTTGGTGATGAAGCTAGTAAGCCTTTGGCCTTATAAGCTCACCAGTCCACTGCTTCTAAAACAATAACACAGGTACGATTCACATCAGTACAATTTTATGTATCAAAGATATTAATGATAGTTTTTGTAGCTTCTTATCATCATGCAAACCTCTGAATATCTTAATGATCCAAATCAAATGCATTCCTTTTTTCTAATTTGGATTTACCATTAGTTAGCAACCAATCTAATCCTAATGTGTGAGACCCACTTGACCTGTCTGTAATTACCTCTGTGATAACAGCAATGCAGAGTGAGAAATCTTCAGGCCCAGATGTCTTTCCTCTGGAGTTTTATAGGGAGTTCTTGTCACATCAGGTGGCTCCATTACTTCTTTCTGTATTTAATGAATCACAAGTGTCAATATCTCTCTTGGCCAAAGAAAACAAATACCCTACTCTCTGGAATTCATACAGACCTATCTCACTTTTAAATGTTGACTGTAAAATATTGGCTAAAGTTTCTGAAATAGTTCTACCCTTGATCATCTCAAATCAATCAAAGTCACCTCCTCTGTAGACACAACCCTTTTAGTAATTTGAGGCATTTAGAAACTTGAGGCCATAATTTGAGGCTAATTTATTCCAAATCTCCCAGTGACGCCCAAGAAACAAAAGTTCTTTTGACACAAAAACAGCTTTTGATTCAGTAGAATGGCCTTATTTCTTCCTCACTCTTGAAAAGTTTGGTTTCCCTTCTATTTTTGTTTCTATGATTAAATTGTTATATGCCATCCCTGTAGCCTCTGTATGCATCAACAATATTTACTTGCTGTATATCCACCTACAGCGAGTCATGAGACAAGGGTGCCCCCCATCATCTTTGTTCACTGTGGCCATAGAACAATTGGTAATATCACTACGACAACGCCCTGACTTCAAAGGTATTTTCTGTATCGGCCTCCAAAAACAAGGTACAGGGCAGGGCAGGTCAGAAAACCAATAATTTCACTGACATATTTAAGATCGAACCAAAAGATGTAGGCAAAAGTAATACGAGTAAATAGTCACAACTGATTGGGCAGACTTTATGATGCACTTTATAATAACTGTGATAATGTCCACCTCTCACTTGGCACATTAGAGCAATAAACCACAGGACTCCCTCTGGCATTACTGTGGTTTTGAACAGCGTAAAGCAGGGTGGAATCCCTGCAACAGCCTCAAGTGGCTCACTGCAAATTGCTGCAAATTAACCTACCCACAAAATTCAGTTCTGAGTCAAGTAAACCAAAAACTCAACATGAAAGATCCACAAGTGTGCTCGTCTATCTTGACAGCACAAGAGCATGAAATGCTGATTAAGAATAGCCTTAACTATTTTTAATTTTAATTTTAGTTTGTTTATCAGAACCTTTGAAGCCCAGAAAATCTGATGTAACTGAACCTTCACAAATTTTAGTTGAATATCTCTGCGATATGTTATAATAAGCTCTGTACCTCTCAAAGCTGTGAACACCTCTGGTATCAAGGGGCCACTGGGCTAGTGTTTTATGGTGGGATATCTTTTCCCCTCTAAAGTGTTTCTTTTCCTTCTCCAGTGTTTCTCTTCCACAGCTTCACTGGAAATGGTCTCTCCTTTACCAAACTTTGCTCAAGAAACAAACATTTGTGACTCAGTATAAATAAAATTAATAACAAAATAAGATGCTATAAATTTGTGAGCAAAGGTAATACTTTTTACACTTAGGGGAAACTTAATTTCTGATATTAAGAGCAAAGCCTACTCTTAGCACACTTTGAGCTGTGTCCATGAACATAAGGTTGATAGAAAAAGCATGGTTTCTTTGTGTGGTACTCAGTGTAGATTGATGACAAACACTATTTTACTTTAAGGCTGTAAGAATAAAATGTGTAAGAAGAGCCAATAAAACTTTCTGAAGGCACTGCATTTCTAAAACAATGTCATTTTACATGTCTGTGATAATCAGTTTGACTGCATGCAGGCTATGCTGTGCTTAAAACCTTATCACTGTTGTTGGAACAAAATCTCGTATCTCCAAAATGGTAACTTTACAAGAGAAGTAAAAAAACGTACTTTACTTTCAATGTAAGTCAATGGAACCAGACATTTTTTCAAATCATTCTGGTCTGTTTCTTTTGGTTCAGTCATCATAAAATCTACACATAATGTAAAGGGCTACAGGCATTTTCAAATTATGTCAAAAACTGATAAACAACAAAAATGGAGATGTATGGTTTTGTTCTGACAGCAGCGTTATAAAAAATTCTGCAGTCAGGGTGGGAGAGCATTGTGAAAAAAAGACCATGCTTTATGGTCATTTTGCTTAGTCAGGAGTTTCTTTATCCTAAAGTTGAAAACAGGAATAATGTGACCTAAAACATTTTAGTAAACATTTTTGCTGATGTGCTGAATAGAAAGAGAAAATTCAACATGTGAACATACATCTCACAAGACAGAGTGATTTCTGTCCTGTTAGCCAACATTTGTTAAGTCAAATGAACCAAGTTTACTATTCTAACTAGTTTAAATCTATTCTACCTAATATTAACTAGAAGTGAATTTGTGTTTGTTTGAATCTGTTTAATTCTAGCCTTAAAGGGGAACCAATTTTTCAAATGTTAAATGGTTAACATGTCAACAAAGACATTCAGAGTGGTTTGGTGTAAAATGCTCTGTTCTAGAGAAGCTTACAGAGCCAGAACTGTTCACAGTGGTGGTGATGGGAACCAGACGTCCACCTCTAAAAGCTCCCTCACAAAATGTTATCACATGAAATGGTTATGAATTCACTGCCTGATGTCTGAGGCATTGTTTTACAGTAGTTGTGTGACAAAGCTTTGGTCTGAAACATATTTTAATGAATTTGAATCCAGTCATGGTGGAGTGAAACATGGGGAGTGATCTAAGGCAAAATAGCCCTAAAAATATATATACAGTTTTTAGATTTACTACTACTTTACCATCATCAACATTCCATATAAAACTCAGAAGACATGTGTAGGTTCACTGGTGGTTTTGGATAGTAAATAAAATGGTTATATTCGTATTGTACCTTACTCCACTACCTCATGTCCAGAATGTGTGCTGTGTCGGTGCTGCACTGTCCTGTCTGTTTACTGTGTCTAATGTCTGTTTATCATGTTTATTGTATTGTTTCTAGCTTAATTTTTGTTTGCACACTATGTCTGCACATTCGCACTTTGTACTTTTTGTTCCTTGTTGCACCATGTTCCTGGAGGAACGTAATTTCACTCCACTGTGCACTTACATAGATGGAATGACAATAAAAGCCTCTTGACTTGACTTGTAGGTATGGCGACCCCTGGTTCTTATCACCACCACTGTAAAGAAATCTGAGTCTGTAAAGTCTCACTACAGTGAACCACTTCACATCAAACCACCCTTGAATGACTTTATTCATATCCCTGAAATACAATCGGTGCAATTCCCCTTTAATGCTGGAGTGAACGTCTGTGCTAGGACGTTTGATCCAGGCTATCTCTGAGTGTTAATTTGAGTAAATTACCGTTACGCAGACACTTTATCCAGTACGCATGGGCTAATAAAATCCCTACAGATTACATTACCGGACCTCCTGTAGTAAAACTAACCCAGCTCTAACGGGGCTTAAGATACAGCAAAGATTTTACATTTAGACTTACCGCTGTTTCATTCGGTTTACTTACAAAAGACTTACATAAACCCAGCGGTGCTCCTGTCATTCACGCTAACAGCGCTGCTAAAATCAGACCCGCTCATACTGGCGTTTCAAACACTGCGCGCGCGGGGAGCGGTTGCTAAGCAACAACCGCAAAACCTTCAGTTAGCAGACAAGCGAGCTAACTACAAACTGGCTAACTTTAGCGGTCAACCTCTCAAATTAACTCAGAAATACTGCGAGATATGTGTGACCAGCTCGAGCAGAACTCACTGTTACTAAAGCTGTTTAGTTCAGTTTTCTCTTTATGTCGTTTCTGACGTTTCTCACCTTTTAAAGCGGAGTTTAACCCCTGAAATGTCCGTTATTCCGCTCCGCTTCCACTCTGCTGCTAACGGTCCAAAATCTTCAGTGTTTTTGGGCTGAAAACTCACAATAATCAGTCACATAATATCTGTCTAATCAGTAATGACTGTAATCCGACATTTAACATGATTTTAGGACATTTAGCTGATTAATAAACCGCTAATAATGTGAGCGCTAATCGTCTAAACTGCTTGTACGTCGAGCTTAGGAACCGCTTAACGAACGCTGAGAAAGACAGCTCGAGGTCCAGAAGTGCAGGGGGCGGGGCCAATGAACCCAACTCCTCCCATGTCGTATTTTAATTGGTCCAAACCTCCTGCCAATCACGTGCATTTTCTCCAGTAATACTGTATATGTAATGTGGGAAAATCCTTGCAGGTTTGCCGGCGCTGTGCCCACAAAGGTAAAACGTGCAGATTTTATTAAAAGTTTATAAGCTGAAAGAAAACATTCCAGATAGCGAGCATATATCGGTCCGCTGGTTTGATAAGGTCGGCACCCCACTGACTGTTTGCCACTGCTGGTCCACCATCAGACCACCCAGATTACTGTTATACATACAAGTTTCACAAATCTCCCCAAACAGATTTTAATGCACACAGACTTTTATTTTGGAAAATATATTAAGACAAATATTACAAACAACTGAGAGAAAAAAATCATGACTAGGTCTAATATAAAATAATTTTATAGAAAATGTTGTTGCTGACACTGTGCTACATTAAAACGATTTACTGGGTCATTCTACAAAAACGTCCACTTTTCTATCTCTCCATAGGAGTCACTGGTGTTACCGATCCTCATTGGTGTTACACATAAGAAAGGAAACACCAGAGACAATTTTAATGGAAAATGTATTTTACAAAATGGCTGCTACTGAGCATCAAACCACATGTTGTCAATCATGGAAAATCCACTTAAATTCTGTAATTTAATCTATTTGTATTCTAACTTTTCACAATTACCTCAGAATAAAGTCGGTCACACCAGTGACTTCAGCTAAAAGCTTCATATGGAATCATGAGCTAAATGAGAAAATCTCTGATAACTGAAAGGCACAGTGGACTCACCATGTGCTTTTCCTCATAGATCCTCAGAAAATAGGTAAAAGGAAGTCGAGTGATGTCATCAGTGTGATTTTTATTTCAAAATAAGAGATTTTTTGTTACGCAGTAACACCAGTGACACGACTCCTGGGGACCACAACTTTCATTATATATTTTATAATATTTATTTGGCATATGTTTTCTTTATGTCATTTAAATCATATATTTCATAGTCATGTATAGATTATTGCAGTTAACATTGCAGAATAAGATTTTTTTACCTCAAAATATGGCCTCACCCTTTACACATGACTGTGAGGACGAACTCTTCTGTGGTGCTTAGAATTATATGTGATTGATTTATAAACCAATATTGCTAAATTGAGGCTCAAGAAGGTGTAATTATTAAAATAACATTGTTTTATTTAAAATTATAAATAAATTGTAACCCTAACATGTTTTTCAAGTGTAATATATCTGTAAATGCTAGGGACACAAAAATGGACCTCTCTGTAGAGTGACCCTACTAAACTTATTTACAAAGTATAACTAAAGAAAGGAAGAGAGTAAAAATAAGTAAATAGGACTGTGAGTGAAAAATGAGTGAAAAATAAGTGGAATTTTGTCTAATACTCTGCTATCAGGGCCGGGCCTCCAAGAGATTTGTGTGGGTATGTCAAAGTGCAGGCTGCCCACAGAAGACCAACACACTGGGCCTAAAGAAGAAAGGTATTGGGCCAACGTGGCCCAGCATTGGATCTGAGTGGACGTTTCAATGTGCAGGCTGCCCACAGAAAACCCACACTGAATCTTCAGAGTATAAAGTGGTGCTGGCTCAATTTGGGCAAATCCACAGTGGCCCAGCTTGGGATTTGTACGGGCTAGCCCCGTCCACACTGCCCATGGCTTGCCCACAAAGGGCCAATGTGTGCAAGTATTGAGTGCTGACTGATTAGCATTTCTGCTAGTGAATATTGATTGATTGGCATTAATGCCACTGAGTGCTGATTGGTTAGCATTACTACTACTGAGTGCTGTTTGGTTGGCATTACTGCTACTGAGTGCTGATTGTATGGCAGTACTGCTACTGAATGATAATTGGTTGTATTTGTTGCCTTTTTGCTGTCAAAATCAATATGGATACAATCTGGATATGCCAAATATCGGATTTTGGCTGGCAGTCTGAACAATGACGAAGTTAAAGCTGTCAATATTGGTACTTAATAAATAAGTTAATTTATGAAGGTTTACCAAGCATTTTAGTGAGACAAAGGCCCAATCCCATTTCACCCCTTGCCCCTACCACTTAACACTTAGCCCTCTGTTTTGCGCGTTCACGTCTAGGGTAAGGGTGTCACAATTTTTGTTGAGATAGAGGGGTAGGGCGAAGTGTTAGGGCTACATGGCCCTCCAAACGAAGATTTTTCAGAGGCACACTCCAAACGGAGTGTAATGAAAAAAAAGAATAACCGGCAAAATGGCTGCGCGAGTGACCAAAGAAACCCAGAAATGTGAGAATTTTCTCCGTTAAAAAATTACGATAACTATTGTATTATCTTAGTTTAATGTCATTTCAATGTATTATGGTCGTTTTCTTCATAACAAGCACAAAAAACTGCTAATAGCATGCTAATTTCTCAGTAGCTAGCTAACTTTCCTGTTCCACCTTAAATAGTCCGGCAGTATTGACGCCAGAAGCGCCAGAATGTAACTGCTGCACCATTTAAGGTGGAACGGGAAAATTCGAACAAGAAGCTAGCGAATAGATGACTTCAGCTTCGTATCACCAAATAATTGGAGTGGGTGATAATAAATGATTGTCTTATAGCCCCTCTTTGAAAGAATTTGATGTGCTAAATGTAACTAAAGCCCAGCAGCGAGGTTGCTGAACTTTTCCCTTCTCTGCTATCACTGAAGACGGGCTGGGTCGCCTGCAGAGCAGCGTTAGTAGGTTGTTAATGAAGCAATGTTTTTTTTTGTTGGGTTGTCCCATTTCGTAGGGCAAGTTTTTAACCACTACCCCTTGTAACTCAGTTCCAAGGGGTTAGGGTGACACTCGAAAACAAGGGGTAGGGGTATAAAGAAGAAATGGGATTGGGCCAAAGTCTCATTATACTGGTCTTTGGCTTCTTGTTTTTTTTATTATAAATGCTGCACTGCTGCAGTCTTTAAATAGCTTTATTACTGAGGTGCTGACAACTTTGTTTTACTGAAACGAGAGGCAGTTTTTGTTCCTTTTTTTAAAAGCATTTTTGTAAAAGTGAAAGTTTGCCTCAGTTGCACAATCCTCGAGTGAAAACCACTGTTTTCTAGGCATGTGGGTGAAATACTCCACATCAGTAGCTCATTTGCTCACAGCTCTAAGTGTAGAACTGTAGAACCCTGTAGAACCCTGTGGGACCATGATTGCTTTTAGTAAAGACACACAGGGCAGGTGAGTAAATACAGAGCTCAGCTTTTCAGCTGTTAAATGTGCAACTTATTTAGGTTCAGGTATTCAGTCCTGGTCTTTTCCTCTGGTCACTGGCTTTGTGTACAGGTGTACAGGAAGTCTTTCTCTCACTGTCTTTGACAGCCTACTGAAAAAATACTGGTCCAAACTGAGGGTGAAAGGGCACCCCAGCAAGTAGAACCACCCACTTGATGGATTAGCATGACTTATCTATGGTGCTGTACTGTGTGTGCTGCATAGACAGCTTTCATCTAATGTACAGCACTAGGCCCTCTTCCCCCGCCTGGGACAAAACAGACCCCAGTCCCCTGTCCGACACATCTGTCTGCATGACAAAAGGGAGAAGAAAGTAAGGTGGATGCATCAGTGGGCTCCAACAGAAAACTGCCTTAATGTGATAAAAGCCTAATGGCACTGCTCCCTTCACTGGACCACATCTGGTGCTCCCTTTTATCAGTGGGCTGGGGACATCCGAATAGGCACAAACCTACAATAATAGCAAGCCAGCCCCAAGAGCTGTCTCACTTTCTGACCTTACAAAAGAAATGTACTTAAAATTCCTTTTATTAAGTAAACTCATGTAAAGTTCAAGTATATTTCCCAAGCGTACTTTATATAGTAAGTATACTAATATCAATGTACTAGTAGTATACTTGTAAGTGTGCTATTTCAATACTTCTTCTAAATCGGCCCATTTTTTAGTATATAAAAGTATACTTTCAGGTATATTTTGGGTGTAAGAATAGTAAACCTTGATCACACAACTATTTTACAAGTTTTATTTTGTTTACACTGTGAATTACACTAAATGTAAGTTTATATGCGTACTTTTAGTTTACTAGTTATATTCTGAGGTGGCAGCCTGGGAAGGAGCCAAGTCACTCTGGCCGAGAGCCCATAGAGGCCAGAAACACACACAGACAAACCAGCATGGGTGCAACATGAAGCTTTTCATTTATACATTAATGAACAAAAACATAAACCAAACTTCTCACTTCTGTTGAGGTCCTTTTTCTCTTCAAACACCTTTAGCCACATTTGGCCTGCAGTGGGGTCATAGGAGTCAGAGTGAATACTGAGACCCCAAATCTAAGACAGAGCAGGTTCGAGTCCACCGTGTTGACTGGGTTCTGAGTGCTGATTGGTGAGCTTTACTGCTATTGAGTGCTGTTTGGTTGAGAGAGAAAGTGGAGAGAGAGGCAAGGGAAAGTGGAGAGATAGGGAGAGAGCGCGAGAGAGACAGTGCGAGCCCAAACAAACACATGGCTTGAGAAAGAAAAAGAGCAGTTGACATGTAAAAAAAGTATTAACTTCAGATTTTACATGTTAATTTAAAAATGTTGAGGGTGATATTCCAAAATAATCTTATATCTGTACAGGTCAAGCCAACGCGCCCTGGTCCAGCCTGGCAGTCTAAACAAGGCCTAGGTTAAAGCTATCAATATCAATTAATTAATGAAGATTTGCCAAGCATTGTAATGTGACATACACCCCGTTTACACCTGGTCACTTCATGTGTCTTGAGTATCAGGATTATATCTGGATGAGGCCACATAAAAATGCACGTGTAAACGCACCCAAGACACATTTAAAACAGATACAAATCTGATCAAACCACTTCAGGAGGTGGACTGAGATGCAATTGAGCCACATGTTCCAGAAATGTAAACGCATCCGTTTCTCCATGACACATTGGACAACTGAAACTCCTCCCAGTACAACCGAAACTCCACCCCATGCAGTACATCACTGGGCACGTGATCCATGTGTACGTCGAAGAAAATCACAGTGGACGCACATGGTTGGGGACCAGACGTAATGAAATGCTTAATAGCGACATTGCTGTGCAAAACAAACTGCAGATAAGGAGGCTAAACAAATAAACACTTGGTAACTGGTTGCAGCGTAATGAGCGAATCTGCATATTCCATCACACACAGCAGTCAGATGTAGTTGGTCTAACCGGAGACACAAATTTACTACCAGGTGTAAAAGAATGAGGCTAAAATCTAATCAGGATACAATATAGATACTAGTCACATAAAGTGAGCAGGTGTAAATGGGATTACAGTCTCATCATCCTGCTCGTGGGTGTTTGTTCATTTTTATTATAAATGCTGCACAGCTGCAGTCTTTAAATAACTTTATTATGGAGGTGCTGACAACTGTTTTGCCGAAACAAGAGGCAAAATGTGCAGTTTTTGTTCCTTTTTTTAATACCGTTTTTAAAAAGCCAAGTATCAAGTGACACTTTTCCTCAGTTGCACAATCCTCAAGTGAAAACCACTTTTTTCTAAGCATTGGGGTGAAATACTCCACAGCAATAGCTCATTTGCTCACAGCTCTAAGTGCAGAACTGTAGAACCCTCTAGAACCCTCTAGAACCCAGTAGGACTGTGATTGTAGAAAAGACACACAGGTGAGTAAATGTAGAGCTCAGCTTTTCAGCTGTTAAATGTGCAAGAAAACTCTTTTAAGTTCAGGTATTCAGTCCTGGTCTTTTCCTCTGGTCTCTGGCTTTGTGTATAGGGACTCTCTCACTGCCTTTGACAGCTACTGAAAAAAGATACTGGCCCACACTGAGGGTGAAAGGGCATCTCAGCAACTAGAACCACCAACTTGATGGATAAGTACTACTTCTGTATGGTGCTGCACTGTGTGTGCTGCATAGACAGCTTTCATCTAATGTACAGCACTGGGCCCCCTTCCCCCTCCTGGGACAAAATGGACCCCAGCCCCCTGTCCGAGACCAAAAACACAAATCAGACACTAGTAGTAGTATATAGTCCCATGTGAGGTGATCCTTGTTTGGGGCAGTTAGGGGCTGGAGATTAGGGAGCCAGCCTTGTGACCGGAAGGTCACCGGTTCGTTACCCTGAGCCGACAGTATGTGACTGAAGTGCCCTTGAGTGAGGCACCGAACCCCCCAACTGCTCCCAGGGCGCTGTGGATAGGGCTGCCCACCGCTCCGGGCAAGTGTGCTCACTGCCCCGTAGTGTGCACTCACTATGTGGTGTCTCACTGCGCATATGGGTAAAATGCAGAAGTGAAATTTCCCCATCGTGGGATTAATAAAGGTCACTTAATCTAATCTTAATTTGTAAGTGTACTATTTCAATGCTTCTTGGGACTAGATTGGCCCACTTTTAACATGTAAAAGAATACTTTGATATGTACTTTAGATGTAAGAGTAGTAGACTTTGAGTTCACAACTAGTTTACATCTAAGTTTTATTTTGTACTGCAGCTATAATGTGAACTATATTAGGCACAAACCTATAATAATAGCAAGCCAGGCCCAGGAGCTGCCTCACCTCTCTTTTTGCCCCTACAAAGGAATTGGAAGTTAACTTAAGTAAAGTTCAAGTATATTTCCCAAGTATGCTTTATGTAGTAAGTATACTAATATCAATGTACCAGTAGTATACCTGTAAGTGTACAATTTCAATACTACTTGGGACTAAATTGGCCCACCTTTTAGTACACAAAAGTATACTTTTGACCCATATAGAAAGACTCATAGGAGACCCTTTCAAAATCTGTCACTCTACCCCATTATGGCATAATTACAACCTCTTAAGAGGTACACAACCTTATATTCAACCCTCTTGGTCTTCTAGGGGTGTTAATGTTTGTGGTGATCTTTATGATGATGGAGGTTTTCGTTCTTTTCAGACCTTAAAGATTACATTCTCTCTGCCAGCTTCTACTCATTTTGTGTACTTGCAATTAAGATCAGTGCTTAAAGCCTATGGCGTTCCATGGTGCTTTCCTATAGCTGGCCATCCTATGGTGGATTTAATCCAACCATATATTCCCTCCAAAGGATGTGTAGCTAGGATCTATCGTAACTTGACTGGAGCTACTACGAAACCTCTTTCTGTTACTGCATTATAGAACAGGGAGCTTGCTGTTTTAAATTACACTCCGGAATGGGGAACTATTTGTTTATTGCAGAACATCAAAAAATCTAGAACATCAATTTATTCATTCCAAGGTTATGCATAGAGCATATCTTACACTGTATAGAAGATTTAAAATTAAGCTCCAAAATACCCATTATTGCCATATACACCGATCCGGCATAACATTATGAGCACCTCCTTGTTTCTACGCTCATTGTCTATTTTATTTAATGAATTTGTAGAGATTCTTTTGAATAAACAGTGAATAATCGCTCTCTTCAGAGGACAGAATGGCTAAAGTAAGAAGTTGCTGAAATGCTCAGGAAAGAGAAATGAACTGCAGATAATAGAAAAGCTGAACATTAAATGAGCAATTAAGCTAATAACCTCCCTGTTGTCTCTCTCTAAAGTTGACAATAGATCTATTTTGTGTAACAATCTGAATAAATACAGTTATCTATCATTTCTGGGTTTTACCATCTACATTAGGTAAATATCTTCTTTGTCATCATTTGTCACGGTATAGATCCCATATGCTTCATCCACACCTACAGAATGAGGTTGAGTCAATGTTACTGTGTTAATGAAAAGTTTTACAAACAACTTTTGATGTCAAAAAGTAAAGAAAGCATTTAATTAGCATGTGTGATTTTTAATCACGACTGATCTCTCCAAAAGTCAAGATACACTTCATCATTTCATGCAGATCACAGAGAGTAAATCAGCCACTATGCATTACTGAAACTGAAGAACAAAAAAAAAACAATAAAAAAGCTGTTTAATTTTAAAGTACTTTTAAATGAATACATATAGATACGAAAGTACTCACTATGTCTATAATCTGTCTTCACAGTCAGCTGATAGTTTTGTTGTTTACCTCTCTTTGTGGAGTAAATAATGATTGGCACTAATATGAGTAATATGAGTCCTGCTGCCACTCCAGAACTGATGAAGGGAGCCAGCGATGCTGTGAGAGAAATCACCATCAAGACCAGCAGTGCTTCAGATTTAAATCAAATTTACACAATTTTCCACTTTCCCCAGATGTAGTTGATCAGCCAATCTGGAGTCCAGATTTTGTTTCTTTAGTTTAGAGCCACATCACCTCACAGCAAGAAGAGCCTGTGCTCGATTCCTGGCCAGGCAACCTTCCACAGTCCAAAGACATGCGGTCAGGCCAATTGGACACGCTAAATTGCCCCTAGGTGTGAGTGTGTGTGTGTGAATGTATCTGTCTGCCCTGCAATGGACTGGAGACCTGTCCAGGGTGTATCCTGCCTTCCACCCAATGACTGCTGGGATAGGCTCCAGCTCCCTCCATGACCCAGAAGGATAAGCGGCTTAGAAAATGTGTGGGTGTGTGGGTGTGTGTGTGTGTGTGTGTGTGTGTGTAGAAACAGTTACGATTCTATCATTGCTAACAAACACTAGAAGGCAATAGTCATTTGTAAATAAACCCATGAATCCATCTACACCTGCTGAAACTGCATCCAGGTCATCATTAAGTTAACACTGGCAGTTTGGTTTAGGATACAGTATGACTAACTGTGTTTCCATTCAAACATTTTTCAAATGTGGTTTATGTGAGTGGAAAGAAAATTTGGAGATAAATTTACTAATTTCTTGTGTTTGTTAGCTTCGTAGCTCCGGTGCTAAACCAAAGAAGCAAAAATTGTATGACTACATCTGATGTAAGTTTAGGGACCTCGCTAAATTTGACTTTTTGCCAAACCATTTCTTCAAGAGAATCAATGAACAAACAAAGACTGGTGCATCTTACTGCACCTTTCATAGTGACAACCAAGAGTTCAGTGGTAGGAGAGTTAAAGGTGCGTGAAGACACAGTTACTTCATAAACACAGCTGTAGTTTCCCTGGTGGACAAAATCTGCCTCAGGAAAGAAGAAGGTGGTTGAGTGGTTAATAGCTGACTGAGTTCTGGTGGTGTTGGATCCACTGAATTCCAAGTGAAAGGAGCCTCCTGGGTACTGTGGTTTGGTGGAGCAGAAGATAGAGAAGCTGTGGCCCCTGGTCACCTCTGGCCCCTGCGACCCCCAGTGGAAACCTCCATCAAGAGCACTAAAGGAGATATTTGGCTGCAGCAAGTTCACTGGAAAACAAGAAGAACTTGTATAGAGAGTTGAAGACCCACAGCCTAGACTTGACTACAAAACTCCAAATAAGATGCATCTTACCTACAACAGAGAACTGAACAGAGCTGCTCTGTGGAGAACTGAAATCATGACTGGACACTCTGGTCTGTTAATGGCAGTAGTAAGACCCCTCATGAACAAAGTCCACTTTTGGTAAACTGAAGGTGACGGAGGTTCCACTCTTGGTCTCTCTAAATGACCCAGAGTTCTGTATCAGAGTGAAGGATCCTCCTGTGAACTGGGTTTCTACAGAGCAGGTGATGTTAACCTTCTCTCCCCATGTGACCTCTTTGGTGGGACAGAGAGAGATGCTTGGAGCGTCGGAGAGTTACTGGAAATGGAAATTTGTCAAAATATTGTAAAAAAATCACTTTAGCACAACATCAACATTGGCGGTTCAAGCCTGGCTCTGAGCCACCTCAACTCCTCTGGGTCCACCTCCCTGCCATCCCATAATACAGGAACGTTACTTGCAAAAGATCAGATGGGATTTGTGTGTCCAGACGTCACCAGCCTGTCCATCATTCTGGATTTGACATTTGTCATTGTTTACTGTGTTGCAAGTGGCAAAAGACACTTTGAAATCTGATTTGAAGGGTCAGAGCGCTCAGACTGAGAGACATCTGTAAAAAACCTAATTGGAATTGCATTTCAAAACCCCTACAAATGTGATTTAGATCCAGTTTACCAAAACTGGATTTCATGTGTTTTATTGCTGTCCAGACTATCAAAAAACAGTCTGGATGCAATTTGGATATGTCAAAAATCTGATTTGGGCTGACGGTCTGAACAAGTCCATGGACTCCATTGTTCTGCTTTGGCTTGTTCACTCCAGCTCCATCTCCTCCCTGGCTCCTTCTCCAAGAAGTCAGTATGTAGACTCCCCTATTTTGTATTGGCTCACTCCTCCAGCTCTGCCCACTCATAACCACACACACCTGTGGCTCATTCCTGGACTCATTTGGTCACCCACATATCACTGCTATCGGAACAAAACCGCATATCTCCAAAATGATAACTTTACGGGAGAAGGAATAAACCTACTTTACTTTTAATGTAAGTCAATGCAACTAAACTTTTTCCAAGTAATTTTGGGCCATTTCTTTTGTTTGTAATTTTCATGACCAACAGTCCAATTTAAAGGGCAACAGGTATTTTCAAATTATGTGAAACATTGATGTCAAAATAACGTCAAAAATAGAGATACAAGGTTTTCTTCCGACAGCAGTGATATATGTCATGGTTTAGCCTTAATGGTCTTACTCAGAAGTTTCTGATTCTGAGCCATGTCCTTTGCTCTGCTTTGCTTTCTGGGTTTTGCTTTATGGATTTCAGCTCTGCCTGACTCCACTCTGACCACAGAATCTATGTCACCAAATATATTACAGATTTGATTATTTAAAGGATTGATTATTTATGGGGTTTATTTTTTAAAGAGATCAATAATTCTGAGTTCTGGTACCAACTTTAGAACTTTTACTATACTGGTGTAACCCTGTGCAGCCAATGTTATAGTAACCTTCAAAATAACAGCCTGGAATACTTTTACATTCAACTAGAAGAGAATTTGTATCAATGTACTACTGTTATAAAATGAACTTGTTATGAACTTGTTATCTGTTCACTCACCCACAGTGATATCAATAGAGCTGCTTCTGGTGGATGTGCTGGAGCCGCTTCCCTGGTATGAATAGTCACAGCTGTACTGACCCTGATATGATGAATCCACAGTCAAATCAAATGTTGCTGAAGATTCAGCTGATTGGGATTTTATTGATTCCTCATTTCTGTACAAACGGAAGTCTGTAGAGATGCATGTTGGGTTTGGTGAGACACATCTGAACTGAACAGCCTCTCCAGCAGATACAGCGTGAGATGAGGTCAGGGTGAGTGAGGGACTCTGTAGAACATCTATTAAAGGAATATAATCAGTAATTTTGTAAATGCATTTAAACAGTAAACTGCTATAAATACTATTACTTACTTGAGCACACAACTCCTGTGTCTTCTCCATGTCCACAGTTATGCACTCCAAATCCACTTCCTTGACCAAAGTGGGCACTGTGAGGGGCGCTGAAAATGAAAGGAAGAGAGTGGCTGTGTTTGGCCTTTATCTAGGGTTAACTTGGTATGACAATTTTATAGACTATCGTGTCCATTTTTAAGTAATTGCCATTTTCTTCTGGTTTTATGATCAAATATTTTGGTTAAATCAGTGATACATAAGATTCTAACTCTGTCACAAACCCAGAAGAGTGCTGTAGACTTCTGTTGGGGTCTGAAATGTTAATAAAAGCTTCTGAATATTAAATAAGAAAACAAACGGCAGTATAAAGAACAAATTATTTGAGCCAGCTCTGGTGTTTTGAAATGAACATTGAGTCTTTCTTACCTGAGCAGATAACACCAGCATCTTCAGCATGATTGCAGTCATGACTGCCAAATCCATTATGACTGCATGCTGTGATGGAGCTCTCACTTCCAGAACAAGCAACATCATCCAGAAGTATTTGGCCACTTCCCTGACCAAAGTAGGCACTGTGAGGGGCGCTGACCGCTCTGCCACATCCCATCTGTCTGCACACCACCGCCGCATCACTGATGTCCCAGATATTATCACACACTGTTCCCCACTGGCCATTATGATAGACCTCCACTCTACCAGAACAGGTACCTTTATCGTTGATGAGTCTTATATTTAAACCATCTGTAACTAAAGGAGAGAAATCTTGTTTTCTGTTAGTCCTGAATGCCTGTATTATCAATATTATATAATGTTTTACATGAATAGACACATTACATTCAGTAATCTTTCAGTCAGTTCATATTGATATCAAATCCACTGTTATTCACTGAAAAGGAAACTTACCAGCCAACAAGGAAGCACTATGAACACCGGCTACTGAAACAAAGAAGGTTTTTTTTGTTAAATCAATAATGTAAACTTTAGCTTTTCAGTGAGACACTAATGTTTTTAAGGTGTCATCACTGTAGATCAGTGCAATATTCATTTTTACACAGACTATCAGAACTTTCTTTAATCAGATGGAGTTAGAGGTAATGTGAATGAGCATTTACATGCACTTGAGTAATCAGATAATGGGGAAACTCTGGGTCTACATGAGTCAGACAGTAATCAGATTTCTGCTTTACAACCAGCCAATAAACTCACAGAAGAAGACGTGACGTAAACGTAACGTAAGACTCAAACTTCATACTGTGGCTTTTTTTAAACATCGCGCCACTTTACCTAAAATATGAACACACATCATGTAGAAGATGAAGAATATTTAAATGCTTCATTTCGCCAAGCATGTATTTGGTTTCAGTGTTGCTCCAAAAGTGTTTTGCTGCGTCTCGCGGCGACGCTTCTCGCTTATTTCTGGTACAGTCTGTTTACACACATGTGCAGACTGAGAAATCCGAAAGAAATCAGAGTAAGAGTTTACAGCACTGAGAAATCTGACTACTGAGCTAAAATCCAGCCTCTTTATCAGATTTCTTAATCAGATTTCTAGATCTTACTCTGATCGAAGACATCCGAGTGTGCTGTTTACATGACCATTTGAATAATCAGATAACTGCAGAAATCTATGAAAATTATGATCAGATCATACAAACTGCTGTCAACACTGTGAGAAAATAGGTGCTGTACAGGTACAATTTTCCTTCATCAAGGTATAAACAATGTAAATGTTCCCTCAAAGGTACAACAGTGGTTTTAAGGTCTGATTGTGAACCTTAAATAAGTTTTTCCAGGTGAAAAGTTCGTATTTGTACCTTTTCATAACCGAATGTTTTAAACAGAACAGTAAAATAAAGTCCTGGAGACGAGACGGGGTGTGTGGAGTCAGTACAGCTTAGAACATATCATTTCAGTGGATTATGGTTCAGTTATGTTCCCTGACTAAAGGTACTGAGATAAACCCTTGAGGGTCCCACCCCAGTGACAGAAGGGGTACTGACGGTCTGCTTGTGTTGCAGCAGCTTGGCTGCATAATCAGAGAGTGCAGGTGCTGAAAATGACCTGCCTATCTCCCATTGAACACATCCAGTTGCCCAGCTGAACACTTGAAAGAATGACAAAAACTTCTGCCTTCAAGACTGAGTCAGTTTGTGTCCTCAGTCTCTAAGCAATTATTAAGTGCTGTTATAAGTAAAGGTTGTGTTGTGGTAAAAAGTTTCCGTCCCAATTTTTTCAGAATGTGTTGCAGACATCAATTTTGGAATGAGTATTTTTATTTACTTATTTTTTAAAGACAATAAAGTTCATAAGGTAAAGCATGAAATGATGTATTTGTGTTTCCAATTTAATACAGGTCAAACAGAATTTCCTCATCACTGCTTTCTGTTTTGATTAGCATTTCCACTGTAACTAAGTCTATGTTCACATCACCAGGTTGAAGTGGCACAAATCTGATTTTTTGCCCTGATCTTTTCAAATCCGACCTGAGCCACTTTCATATGTGGTCCTAGACTGGATACGTATCCGATTCGTGGCCATGTGACCTTAATGTGATGCTCAGATCGGAAATCATGTGCTTTTTTCCACTGCGCGTGCGGCATCATTCAGCGTTACCATGGTAGCAGCGCCGAACAGAAGTTAAAACCTGTAAACGGTGGAAAAGCAGCTCATCTCACCTTTTTCTCCTTCGTCTCGCTCTAATAATGAAGCTGAGAGCTAATCAGAGTTAATTATCTTCACAGTGAAGCTCGTTCTACTCGTTAGTTTGTGCTGATGATGCACGTGATTCATTCACACAACGTTACTGAGTAGGATGTGCGCATGAGGGTCATTTCAGGATGCCGGTCCGTTCACATTAATGGCAGATTTGAATAACTTACCTAAACGAACCATCCTGTTGGAGAGATCGGATTTAAGCAAAAAATCGGATTTGAGCAATGAGGCTTGTAATGTGAACGTAGCTTAAGTGTGGTGAAGTGTAATGGTACCAATAACAAACAATACAAAATATCAGAATACACAGACAATCTTTTTTGAAGTAGATTATTTGTAATGTAATGAACATCATACAAATTTATAACTTAACTATAGTGTGAACAAAGGCACCATTGAAAGGCAGCCTGGTTATTATGTTTTTTTTAAGTTAAAACAACATTTTTTTTACAATGTGGAAATAATTTATTATTGCCAACTTTGTTATCAGAACAAAAAACATTAAACTTGACTTTACCAAGCATGAAAATGAGGCAAGGTCTCTCCATCCTGGTCCTGAGAGCCTTGTTAAAGTCCTTGTTCAGTTTGATTTATGGTTGGCTAAAGTGGGCACTGTCTCTGTCCTCAAACAGCTTTACCTTGAAGTGTGGTTGGTGTTTCACAAGCTCTCCCACGCATGCGGTTTTGTGTATTTCTGTGCACTTCCTGGTGAGTGTCCAAGTGTGTCCATTTCTCAGAAACAGTGCAGGAGACCACAGTAACCACACTCTAAACTCACACTCTCAGAGGCAGCAGAGGGGTGAGTTTCTGTTTGGCTTTTGGTCTTCTCTAGCTTCCACAACAACCCTCGACAGTTTCCTTTTTTCCACAATCCAGCTGTGGCCAAACCACTTTTACTATGGCTTCAGGCCCACCCTCCTCTTCCTAGCACCAGGGACAGATCAAGTGTGCTAAAGGCACCCCTCCCCCCCACACTCTGATGAAGTAATGGGGAAAAAACCTCTGTAAAATGTATTCAAAGGGTCCATATCATGGATTTCCTCACTTTTTTTGGATAAAAAGATTGATGCAATATGTAAACACTGTCAGAGTTGCCTGTTTTGAATTTATTGTTTCAGTTGTGTCACAAAAAACAGTGCATTTTCACATATCCCCTGAGAACTGAAATTAAAAAGAGCATTTTTGAATGAGGCATAATATGGGGCAGGCAATCAGAACAGAGCTCATTTAAATTTCAGTCTGCTCATATATGCTTATGCGTGCTTTGAACAGTGCTGGAAAATATATATAATGTGACCAAAATGATTATTTGATAAATAATGTGCTATAGCCTATTTCCTATAGTTATATTTCTGTACATTTTAGTGTTAGGGTTTTTTTTCTGGTTTTAAATACAGTGGCAGAGTGTGGGCATTACATATAAGGGCTTTTAATTAAGCTCTTTATTGCCTCGGCAGTGGACTGTCTCTAGACTTTGAGTCAGTGTTCTGAGGCCACCCGAGGGCCCTATGTGTGTGTGTATATATATATATATATATATATATATATATGGAGAACCTTACGCCGCCTGCAACATCATTGAGCATTACCGGTTTGGTGGTGGGTCAGTCATGGTCTGGGGAGGCATATCCCTGGAAGGATGCACAGACCTCTACAGGCTAGACAACGGCACCCTGACTGCTATTAGGCATCGGGATGAAATCCTTGGACTTGGAGGATGAAGGAATTGATACCATTGACTGGCCCCCCTGCTCGCCTGACCTAAATCCAGTAGAACACCTCTGGGACATTATGTTTCAGTCCATCCGACGCCGCCTGGTTGCACTTCAGACTGTCCAGGAGCTCAGTGATGCCCTGGTCCAGATCTGGGAGGAGATCCCCCAGGACACCATCCGTCGTCTCATTAGGCCTCATTGAAGCAACATCAGCACAATTATTGTGCATTGGGAGCTTTATGAAATGGGTTTCCATGGCTGAGCAGCTGCACACAAGTCTAATATCAAAATGCATAATGCTAAGCATTGGGAGGATTGGTGTAAAGCGTTGGTCTCTGGAGCAGTGGAAACGTGTTCTCTGGAGTGATGAATCACACTTCACTATCTGGAAGTCAAATATGATGAATGAATCTGGGTGCCAGGAGAATGCTCCCTACTGGAATGCATAGTGCCAACATTAAAGTTTGGTGGAGAAGGGATAATGGGCTCCAGTGAAGGGTGATGTTAATGCTACAGCATAAAAGACATTTTAGACAATTGTATGCTTCCAGCTTTGTGTCAGCAGTTTGTTGAAGACCCTTTCCTGTTCCAGCATGACTGAGCCCCTGTGCACAAAGCGAGCTAAATAAAGACATAGTTTGGGGAGTTTGGTGTAGAGGAGCTCCAGTGGCCTGCACAGAGCCCTGACCCCAACCCCACTAACACCTTTGGGATGAACTAGAATGTAGATTGTGAGCCAAAGGGGGCCAACTCAATATAAATGCCGATGGTTTTGGAATGGCATGTCCAACAGGCTCATATGGGTGCAATGTATAGATGTCCACATAATTTTGAATATATACTGTACACATAAATAAAAAAATAATCCCATGATAAAGGTAAAGTGTTCAATTCTATTCATCCGTACTCTCAATGTGGCTGGATACTTTCTATTAACTCTATGCGGAGAAACTGTAATGCGCAATCACACGGTGTGATAACAGAGACATTGCACACAAAGAATACGGACATGTGGTTGTATATGTGCAGTCTACATGGCCTGTTTACACCAAGAACAGAAGCAGTGGTCAATTCTATCAGTGTACAGCAAAAGTGACTATTAAATCCTGATTCAAATAATGCGAATGCCAACATTCTGCCTGCTAGAGTGAGAGTTTCATCTGAAACTCAAATAGAGCTTCAGAGAGTTTCATCCATAACTAACGGAAGGCTCCAACTTTACTCCAACCTGATCTCCATCTGCTGTACCTGTCTCTATTATACAGTCGATTATAGGGGTGTAACAGTTCTGCAATTTCCCTTCAGGATCATCTATCTAGTATGTGTATTCGTCTGACACTATCATGGCACAGACGTTATGGTTCAGTGTACGCAGTCGAATGGAGAACACGCGATGCGGCATGTGTGAAGACTGATGAACGTAATGCGGAGTGCAAAGTCCACAAGATTAAAGATGGGCAAACAGTAACTTGTTAATTAACGCATTTTTGTTGTTGAAAGATGAAAAAAAGTGTTTTTTTTTCCCTGTGTCTTTATATCATCGTCATTATAGAATATAATTAAAAACAATAGCTGCAAGCAGCAATCCATGGGATCTCAGCACAAATCAGCTTTATGAGGTTTAATGTGTCAGATTGGGGCCTTTTCGCAGGATAAATGACAGGGAGACTTTATCAAAAATCCTGTTATGATTATTGATCAAGTTTTACATTGACCTTTTGACATACTAAGATGGAGACTTGGAACAAATTTCTGACATAACTTCAAATTGCCAAATTGTTAAACTAAAAAACTGAATTACATTAGACCTGTTTTTTTTTATTATTATTTGTAGCAAGACAAAAATAATAGCAATTGAATTTCTAGTTATTTAAAGTCTCAACGTGCACTGCAGAGGCCCCTGAATGCCAATCTGGGCAAGATTTTGCAAGCCTCATCTAAATCTCAATTCTTAAATTTTGAGAGGATAAGACTAACAATTTTCAAGGTTTATCAATTTAATTCAGAATTGCCAAGACCACAATGATTAATTAATATTTGGCAACTATGGTGGGCAAAAAGTTAAGATTTTTTGATAATTATTTATTTACAGATGACAGAGATTATTTCAAGACCAACTTTGGAATGATTGATTAAAAATCCTGAGATTAATTTTAAATGGGCTGCAACACAATACATTTTATGAAAACATTCACAACATCAACAATTTATGCTCACTAAAGTGAATTATTATTCCAGTTTCGTGTCCTCAGGTGAAATGCTGCATGAGGTATGCTTGATTTGATTGTTGGAAAAGTGAGTAGCGCCCCCCAGTGACCAATACTTTGAAATTGTATAGGTTAATTGAGAGTTCCTACATGCAAACACCATTTAAGTTTCATGATTATTGGTCAGTGTTAAGTCTGTAAACTGTAAACTGATTACTTATGGCTGCCACAGTTTTCCAGTTATCAGGACTTTAAAAACCCACTCAGAATAAGCACAAAGCTGCAGCGTGCAAAATCTCAGCTTAATCAGATGTAAAGATGCTGAGAAAGAGCTACTTAGCTTTTATAGCACCACCTATTGACATGCAAGGGCCAAAATTGACAGGCCACATCAGAATCTTTTGATGCACAAGCCTATTAAGTATCATTAAAATCAGACAAAGCCTTCATGAGTTACACTTACGTTTCAATGAACAATTCTCTAATCCAGAAGGATTGATTGGCACGTGGCAACCATGGTGTTTACAAAAGTATTTTTTTAAAATCCTAATTCAGGTTCAGGCTATTACAGATAATTTGACACCAGTTTTGTGAGGTTTGGATGAAAAACCCAGAACAAGTTTTAAAAAGTAGGCTATGCAAAAATTTTGCAAAATATCTACATTTTTCTGGTGGTGTGGATTTGAGTTTTTGATGAAATGTTGTTTAGTATGAACCAAGAAATCAACAGCAGAATATTATATCTCTAAGCCTTATGATGTAGACGCTATGGGCCAAAATGTAAAACACTATGCTGTAGTGTTTTAGGCCAGTCAAGCTCATCTGGTGTGCCTGAGTAGCGGGAGGGGCTTCCACCTATTTTTACACAATATTTTTATTGCTTTTCCACACAGTATAAAAGAACAGAAAAAAGAACATAACCAGTGCTCATTGACACAGAACAAAAGGTCAGGGGAGGGGGGACATCATTCTGTAGTCACTTTGGGCTTTTGGGCTTTAATTCATTCTCAAAATATTGCAAACATGGCAGCCAGACCTGAAAAACTTATGAGATTGTGCGTTTCAAGGTAGGAGTGTCTAATAGAGTGAGCGGGCTTTTAAGAGAAATGTTGTGATAGGCTCAGTTCATCAACAGTAAACATTAAATTTAATGATGTCGAAAGCTTCCCCAATTTTTTCTCTTCCCTTTTTTCAACTCCTCAGTGCTTTTGCAGTGTAGGAAAGGTGCAGTGGGAAGTGGAGGACAGGAGCAGCAGCTACTACCCCAACACTGTTTGTATGATAGATATTAGCATTATTATATTGTATACAGAATGTCATATATATGATGTAGTATGTGGATGAGATGATTGTTTATACTGTTAATTTTCACTAGGTCAGTCAGTGAGCCTTTTCAGTGCAGTGCTGGAAAGAAATGGTCAAAAAAAAGTATCTGAAATAAATTAAATAAACATCTAATGAGCTGGCGTGCATACATATATAACAGTGAACTATACTGTAAAAAGTGGAACAAAGCAAAAATTGTTTAAGCTGTACTTTATATTAATGAAAAATATTGCTGTTGTTTTTCTTACATATTGTTTTTACATTTTCACAAGGTACGTATAGTTATCATTATCATCAAATAATTTTGATTGGTAAAATTGTTGACAATTTATTTGTATTCTGATGCATTTAAAATTAGCTTAAAATGTTTTAATAAATAAATATACTCCAGTCAGATTAATGGTCTTCAAATCATTTTACTGTTAAGGTGCTTCAAGATAAAAACATTAAATAATACACCTTCTAAATCATAATGGAACGACTTTCCCTCAGCCATCACCACGATCTACATTGGCATAGTCCTCATCAGACTCATCCGAATCCTCTTTCTGGTGGACAGTGGCTTTTACATTTTCATAATCATCTTCACCATCCGTCTCCATCTCCACATGGGCGGTCTGGTGTGTGTTTTTGGGACCTGCAGAATGAATGCTTTAGTATACATTTACTGATATATGAAAAATGTAATTTCTTTATGAGATATGATTACTGCAAATTTTTACGCTTGAAACATTTCCAAAAGTCAGTCACCACACTTAGCCATTTTTCAGCCTAAGGAACAAAAAGCAGAAGGAATGTCAAAGAAAATTATAAAGAAGCCTCAACAAATATACAACCCTGTTTCCAAAAAAGTTGTGACACTATTCAAAATGTAAATTTAAAAAGAATGTACCGATGCGCAATCATTTAAGCCATATAATTATTTAAAAATATTACAAAGACAGATTTCAGATGTTGAAACTAAGTAATTTCATTGTTTTTTGAAAAAATTATGCCCATTTTGAATTTGATGCCAGCAACACATTTTTAAAAAGTTGGGACGGGGCAGCAAAAAACTGGTAAAATTGTGTAATGCTAAAAAACATCGGTTGGAACATCTCACTACTAAATAGGTTAATTGGCAACAGGTCAGTAACATGATTGAGTATAAAAAGAGCGTCTCAGAGAGGCTGAGTTATTCAGAAGTAAAGATGAGGAGGGCTTCACCACTCTGTGAAAGACTGCGTGGATAAATAGTGCAAAAATGCAAAAAGAATGTTTCTCAACATTTCTTAATTTAAGGTACATAATATCAAAAGATTGAGAAAATCCGCTGAAATCTGTGTATGCAAGTGCAAAAATATACAAAAAACTGTACACAAGACGAAAAACCAATATTGACTGGCCGTGATCTTTGGGTCCTCAGGCGGTACTGCATTAAAAGTAGAAATCACTCGATGGGCTCAGAAACACTTCTGAAAACCACTGTCTGTGAAAGCAGTTCATCACTGCATCCACAAATCTCCTATGCAAAGAAGAAACTATATATAAACAAGATCCAGAAACACTGCCACCTTCTTTGGGCCTGAGCTGATTTGAGATGGACTGAGGCGCAGTGGAAAAGTGTTCTGCGGCTCGACGAATCAACATTTGAAATTCTTTTTGGAAATTATGGACAATTATGGACACTGTGTCCTCCAGAAAGAAGAGGAGAGGGACCATCTGGCTTGTTATCAGCACACATTTCATAAGCCAGCATCCGTGAGGATATAGGGGTGCATTAGTGCACATGGCATGAGTGACTTGCACATTTGTGAAGGCATTAATGCTGAATGATGTATGTATTTAGAGCAACATATGCTGCCATCCAGACAACGTCTTTTCCAGAGAAGGCCTTGTTTATTTTAGCAAGACAATGCCAAACCACATTCTGCATGTTTTACAACGGCATGGCTAGTAAAAGAGACCGGGTGCTAAACTGGCCTGTTTCAACCTATTGAAAATATTTGACACATAACGAAACAAAAAATGTGACAAAGGAGACCCCAAACTGTTGAGCATCTGAAATTCTGTATCAAGCAAGAATCAAAAAACTTTTCACTTTCAAAACTACAGCAATTGGTCTTCTCAGTTTTGAATTGCTTACAGGGTGTTAAAAGACAAGGTGATGCAACACAGTGGGAAACATGCACCTGTCTCAGCTTTTTTGGAATGTGTTGCTGGCATCAAATTCAAAATAGGTAAATATTTTAATAAATTTTAAGACAATAAAATTACTCAATTTCATAAATGACTCAGTTTCAACATTTGATATGTTGTCTGTACTATTTTCAGTTAAAAATAGGGTTTTAATGTGTTGCACATGTATTCTGTTTTTATTTATGTTTCGCACAGCATCCCAAATTCTTTGTTGTCATGTATCCCTCTGACCCTGCTCTAAGTTAAGGACTCGATCTCTCAAAATCCTATGGGAAATGACCTGACAGTCACACCACCAGCACCAATGAATCACTGTTCTTCCTCGCCTGAGTATTGACGTGTACCACCTGTTTATTATTATAATGACCTGTTTAATTAGTATTTAAGCAGAGGCTTTTAGCTTAGTTCTTTGCGAGGTATTGCATCTTTTTATAGAGCTACTGAGCATTATTTCTTGTTTAATTCTATTTGTGTACCAAACCTGCTTCCAGTATTTTTGAACTCTGCCCTTTGTCTTCCATTCTTTTCCGGAGACTCACTTTCAGTTTCTAAAAGAAATCTGCCGACACACCTCCAAAGTTCAGTCTTGGAAGTTGGTTGAATTTGGTTGTATTTTTTGCCTCTTGTAATACAACTAATCTTAGTTGAGTCTAAATTTGGAATTACAAATTTAGGTTCACAAGTCTAAATTTGTGATCTGGAGATTCGTAACAGAAGGCAATGTGCATAACGGACAAGCATTGTAAGAGTCTTTGCAGTATGTCTACAACCATCAGCAAAGCATTGTGGAGGATCAGTGCAAGCTGGTTAATTGTTTTTCACTGAAGGCATCATGAATACTAATAAGTGCAAACAAATTTTAATACATTTTTCACTACTCTCTGGAAAACTTTGAAGTAAAGATATTGCAAGATAACAGCCCAAAACACACTGCTGAGACAATCAAGACCTACATATGAAACAAAGAAGCTGCTGGCATTCTCAGAAAAATGGACAATGGACCACCCCAGAATCCAGACCTCACAATCACTGAAAGTGTTTGGGACTACTTGGATCACGCAACAAACTTCTAAGACTTCTAAAACTTTGGAGGTGTATCTGCAGATTTCTTCGAGAAACTGAAAGTGAGTCTTCTGAATAGAATGGAAGCCTTAATAAAGGTAAAGAGTGACACACTAAATTCTGAAACATATGATATTAGAATTTAAATTATATATAGTGTTCTTTTGTGTATTTTTCTGTTAAATATTTGTTATACATATTATGTTTAAATTTCCTACTATTGACTCAAACTGGATCTTTAAAATAGTTTATTTTGCTTTAGTATTCTGTCAATTTATATAAACTTTCACACTTACAGTCACTGCACACTGACATTTTCTCCACATCAGCTTCTACAGTGATGTAGTCGTCATCATTGACATCTGAATCTTCTCTCTCTGAAAAAATTGTTTGTGGTTTTTCATAGTCGTCTTCATCGTCCATCTCATTCCTCACAAAGGTTCTCGGGTTGGTGAATTTGGCACCTACAGAATATTTGTGTCAAAACACACTTACTGAAATATGAAAAACTGAAATTTAATTTAATTTAAGAGTGCCTCAAAATGTAAAATTAAGCTTTTTTTCTGTTATTAATTAAAAGTTATTGTGTAATTCTCACTACTGTTCTAGAGAATTTACATAAATATTTTCACCTTCATTATTATTGCCCAGTTCCATTCTTTCTGCCTCCACATCTACATTGCCATAGTCCTTATCAGAGACATGCGAATCTTCTCTTTGGAGAAAAACATCTCCTGCATTTTCATAAATATCATCCATCTCATTCTCTCCTCCAATAATATTGTGAGTGGTTTTGACACCTAAAAAAAATTGTGTTAAAATTCACTCACTGGAATATAAAGTATGTAATTGGTTGAGCCGATTTTACAGCAGCACATTTTTCAACATCAAACCTTGTTGTTACGTGAATCCTGCCAACAGTGAAGAACCTCATTTTTCCAAAGATAATTTTTCTGTAAGATTCTGTCTTACAAATGAATTTGGAAAATAAAGTACTCACCTTCACTATCCATGTTTGCATAGTCTGTCATCTGTGTTTTTTTGCATCTTTTTACAAAGAAAATGATGATTGCCACTAATATGAGTAACAGTCCTGCTGTCACTCCAGAACCGATGAAGGGAGCCAGTGATGCTGTGAGAGAAATCACTGTCAGAACTTTTACACTTCAAACATCTGACCACAAATCAACAAATAAAACCAGTACATCTTTTCTGTATTGTTCACAGTAACAACCAAGAGTTCAGTGTTAGGAGAGTTAAAGGAAAGAAGAAGGTGGTTGAGTGGTTAACAGCTGACTGAGTTCTGGTGATATTGGATCCACTGAACTCCAAGTGGCTCCCTCCTGGATACTGTGGTTGAGTGGAGCAGATGTTGGAGAAGCTGTGGCCCCTGGTCACCTCTTGACCCTAAGAGTTGAACCTTCTGAAGGAGATATTGGGCTGCATCAGATTTACTGGAGAAGAAACTTGCTAACTACAGCTGTGATTCGACTACAGAAACTTCAATCAGAAATGTCTCACCTAAAACCAAGTAAACAACTGAAATCGTCTGGAGAACTGAAAAGAAATGACTGGTAACTCTAGTTTTTCCTGGCAGTAATAAGACCCCTCAAAACAAATTCTACTTTAAAGAAATTGAAGGTGACAGAGCTTCCAATCTTGGTCTCTCTAAACTACAAAGAGCCTTTGTGTGTTGAGCAGCTTCTCTGTAGCCTACCTAAAGAGCTGCCACTTCAAGAACCAGGGCCAGAGAAGGGTCAGTCACAGGGACGAAAGACAGAACAACAACACAGACATACGACTGAGTGGCAAGCTGGACAGAACAAAGTTCTCTGGCACAGGCAGGGCTTCAATCAGGTTCAGGAACACTGGAGTGGCACCACGTTCAACCTCAAGCAGAAGAGCTTTATCTAAGGGTAGAGAGACTGGAGTGGGAGCATCTTCAGCTGCAAACTGTAGACTGGCGCGAAGGCAGGTAGGAAAGTGATACACAGCCTCTTCAACAAAGGTGAAATAGCATCCTTTTCCACAGCACAGTTTAATCGCAAGACGAGTGGGGACTTCTGCCTCTAAGAGTTGGGAGGTTGTCTGATAAGGATTCATTATGTTTGGATGAAGCTTTTCCATTTTCAGACTTGAGACAGAAAGGATAAGTTGAAACACCAACATGTACTAGTATTATGCAGCCTGGCCGTATCTTCCTCAATGATCCTTTGATGAATCCAGAATAAACTTGCTTGCTCTTTTGGCAGCATAGTATTCTGTTACATGGGACATGCGGAGGTGGCAGGATGCATGTGAGCTTTGACAAGAGAAAAATCTAAAGTATCCACTTGAGTTACAATAGGAACAAAAATCAACACAAGCAATGGACTTGTGAACCAAAAGAGCGAACGACTAAACCAAAACTTGAGACAAAAATCTGCACAAGAAACAAAGTGAACCACAAGGACTATATTGTTGCTGTCAGACCAAAAATGTTATTCACCCAAAATGGTAATTTTATACCCCAAATGGTAATTTAACAGGTGAAAAAGTTCTTAATTTGTAATGGAAGTTACTGTGACAAGTTTTTTGCAAGTAATTTTGGACCATTTCTGTTGGTCCATTCTTTAACATCTGTATCAAATTTTCACACCATGAAAAAGGTAACTGAAGTTTTCAAATTATACAAAACAGTAAAAAACAACAAAAGAGAGGTTTTTGCTTGACAGGAACAAAATACAAATGGGTGACAAATTAATGGAAAACCTGAACAAACCTGAATAAACATAATGAATGCAGATGCTTCCAGATAGATGTACTACATGATACAATTAGGCGATTAAAATTCTACGATGCTCTGAGGCAGTTATGAACATGCTGAGCAGGCCCAGCTGTAATCTGTGTTAAAGACATCAGTAAACCGCAAAGAGGAAACAGTGGTTGAAAGTGCACATTCAGTAAGCACAATGCTTGTGCAGTATGTAACCGTTCTTTAAGTTAGTGAGAATATCAATGCAGGACACAATTAGCCTGTATAATCAAGAACAAATCAAATCAAATCATGTTTATTGTCACATCACATCATCACATTTACACAGGTGTGAAGATGAGTGAAAGTCTTAGGTGTGTAGCCTCCTTGTGGTACTTAAATATACAAAAAATATGAAATAAATAAAAAACAATACATGCGCAGAATATAAATGAAAATAGAATGCAACAATATGCAAATCATATAAAACATATTTTTGAAGGAAAATACTACAAAGTCAACATATCAGATGTTGAAACTTCATTGTTTTTGAAACATATTTGCCCATTTTAAATTTGATGCCAATGCTGCGTAATACATGCAATGCTGTTGTAATACATGCAAAATATGGTTTGGTGTTGTCTTGCTGAAATAAGCAAGACCTTCCACGAAAAAGACGTCATCTGGATGGCAGCATTTGTTGCCAAACATTAATGGTGCCTTCACAGATGTGCCAGTCACCCATGCCATGTGCACTAATGCCCCCCTATACCATCATGAATACTGGCTTTTGAACTGTGCACTGATAACAAGCTGAGTGGTCTTCAGCCCGAAAGACACAGCGTCCATGATTTCCAAAAAGAATTTCAAATGTTGATTCGTCGGACCACAGGACACTTTTCCACTTCTCCTCAGTCCATTTTAAATGAGCTCAGGCCCAGAGAAGGTGGCAGCATTCCTGGATCCTGTTTATATATGGTCTCTTCTTTGTGTTTTACCTTGCATTTGTGGATGCAGCACCAAACTGTTTTCACAGACAGTGGTTTTCAGAAGTGTTCCTGAGCCCATGCAGTGATTTCCATTACAGAATCATGTCTGTTTTTAATGCAGTGCCATCTGAGGGCCCAAAGATCACAGCCAGCAAATACTAGTTTTTGGCCTTGTCCCTTACATACAGATATTCCTCCAGATTCTTGGAATCTTCTAATGTTATTATGTACCGTAGATTATAAAAAGCAAAAGTTCTTTGCTATTTTACTTTGAGAAATGTTATTCTGAAACTGTTGCACTATTTACACAGAGTGGTGAACTCCCCCCATCTTTACTTCTGAAAGACTCAGCCTCTCTGTGATGCTCTTTTTACACCCAGTCATCTGGGTCTGTTGGCATTAAATTCAAAATGGCCATATATTTTTCAAAAAACAATAGAATTTCTCAGTTTCAACATTTGATATGTTGTCTTTGTACTATTTTCAATGAAATATAGGGTTTAAATTACTTGCACATCATTGCATTTTGTTTTTATTCACATTTTGCACAGCATCCCAACTTTTTTTGGAAATTTCCTCAACACAGTTCATGGCTGCAATGTGCTACGCCTTCAATCACTCGGTTTGTGGGGGAGTGGTTTGTTCTCATCTCTTCTGGATAAAACAGGGAAAACATTCTGTAGTGGACTATGCCATCGAGTTCCGCATTCTGGCCGCAGAGATCAGTTGGAATGCTGAGGCAATAATGGCTTCTATCAGGGCTTTAAGTGCAGGATTAAGGATGAGATGATGACCCGCAATGCACCAGACTCGCTGGAAAAGCTCACAGAACAGGCTCTTAAGTTGGACAACCGACTGTGGTAGTGCAGTAGGGAATGAGAGCCTGGAGGCTCGTGGGTCAGAACTTCATCTTCGATCACCCCAGTGCCTCTGGAGGCAACTGACCAGCCTGTGCAGCTGGGGTGCACCTGCCTCTCTCGTCAGGAGCGTGATGCATTAAGCTAGAGGGCAGGTACCTGTACAGTGGGCAGGCTGGTCACCTCCGTTCAGGCTGCCCCAAGCTTGAGAGAAAAGGGTCTGTTGCAGGGAAGGGGACCTGTGACAGACCCACATCAGTCCTCCAATGCACCTGGGCTCTTCCTGACAGGGGGGGCAAAGCAGGTAAGGCAACAGACCCAGCCTGTCATGCTGCAGATAGATCTTCACACCAAGCAGATTTCCCTACTGCTCATCCAGGCTCCCAAATTGCAGCTGGTATTGGGATTCCCCTGGCACAATCCTCACCTGGACTGGGTAACTAGGTCTGTGGCAGGTTGGGGACCTCAGTGCCAGGGCTCATGCATTGTAAATCCAACAGCACCCACTAGTCAGTCGGAAACACTTTCACTCAACCCTGATTTGTTTAGAGTCCCCGCTGCATATCATGACCTGGCAGAAGCATTCAGTAAGGAAAAGGCACAGATCTAAAAAGGCCGCCCTGGAAGAGTACATCAGGGAAGCCCTAGCACTGGGGTTCATTCAACCGTCCACTTCACCAGCTGGTGCGTGGTTTTTCTTTGTAGGGGGAGAAGGATGTGGGACTACAGGGGTCTCAACAAGATCGCCCTCAAAGACTGCTATCCCTTGCCTTTAATGACCTCAGTTTTTGAGGCACTGCAGCAGGCCTCGGTTTTCATGAAACTGGACCGGCGTAGTGCCAATAATCTCATTAGGATATGCCAGGGAGATGAGTGGAAGATCGCGTTTATTACGCCATCTGGTCATTAAGAGTACCTCATAATGCTGTTCGAGCTCATGAATGCACCAGCGTCAAATTAATGAGGTCCTCAGAGAGAACATGAATCACTACATGGTTGTCTACCTTGATGATATTCTCATCTATAGTCGCTCTGAAGATGAACGCGTACTTCATGTCCATCAGGTACTTTAGCTCCTGCTGGTGGATCACCAATATGTCAACCTGGATAAATCCATGTTCTATGCTCAGTCAGTTAACTTCCTTGGGTTTGTAGTCTCCAAGAACTGTTTGAGCATAGAACATGGATTTATCCAGCTTGACATATTGGTGATCCACCAGCAGGAGCTAAAGTACCCGCTGGTGGATCCTGCTGGTGGATCATCAATATGTCAAGCTGGATAAATCCATGTTCTATGCTCAGTCAGTTAACTTCCTCGGGTTTAGTCTCCAAGAACTGGGCCCAGCTAAGACCCAGGCCATCACAGAATGGCCATGCCCTACGTCCCTCCGCTCAGTTCAAAACTTTCTGGGCTTTTTCTGTAGGTTCTTACAGAACTTCAGTACCATAGTGGCCCCATTGACTGCTCTAACTAAGAAGGCAACGGGGCATTTTCAGTGGACCCCAGAAGCCCAGAAAAATTTTGAGGAGCTCAAACGGCATTTGATCTCACCGCTGGTCTTGCGCCTACCCGACCCCGCTTTACCCCTAGTAGTAGAGGTCGACACCTCTGATGTAGATGTAGGGGCCATAGTGTCTCAGCATATGGAGGACAACCACAAATTATTTCCCTGCGCATTCTATACCCACTGCCTCACTCCCGCTGAACGCAACTATGATGTGTGGGATCGTGAGTTGCTGGCAGTGAAGTTAGCCCTGGAGGAATGGAGGCACTAGCTGGAGGTGGCCAGGCACTTGTTCCTGGTCTGGACAGACCATAAGAATTTGGCCTATATTCAGCAGGCCAAATGACTTAATCCACGCCAGGCTAGGTGGGTGTTGTTTTTCAGCCGTTTTGATTTTGCTCTTTCTTATCGACCTGGCTTGAAGAACACCAAGCCTGACAAACTCTCCAGGCAGTGGGACGCACATCCCCTTAAGCAATCATCCGAAGGCATAATGCCTCAGAATCAAATTGTCACTCTGTTCCGCTGAGAGATAGAAAACACCATCCAAGATGCACTTAAAACCAACCCTGGGGGTGGAACTTCTGGACAGTTGTACATTCCGTCCTCTGTTAGGGCCCAGGTTCTCCAGTGGGGTCACTCCTCTCCTTTCGCTAGTCATCCAGGGGGAAGCCATACACTGGAGTTCCTGAAAAGACGCTTCTCATGGCCTAGCTTAGAGATGGATGTTCAAAGTTAGGTAGCAGCCTGCCAGGTCTGTGCTCAGAATAAGGAGCCATTCACGAGACCTGCAGTTTTGCTCCAACCTCTACCTATACCATCCAAGCCTTGGACTGAAACTGGTCTGCCAATGTCTCAGGGCAATACAGTGATTATGGTCACAGTAGATCATTTTTCCAAGGTCTGTAGGTTTGTTGCCTTTCCAAAACTGCAGCATATGGTAAGGATCCATGGCTTTACCATGAATTTGGTTTCTGATCAAGGGCCCCAGTTTACCAGCTGTTTTTTGGAGGGTGTTTTGCCAACTAATAGGGGCCTCTGTTAGTCTATCCTTGGGCTTTCACCCTTCTTACCAGAAGTAAGCTGGATGTTCACCCAGTATCGCTTCATATATAAAAATATAACATTGTGATACAATATATCAGTGCATTCTACATGGAATCAAGGTTCCATTAAAATAGAGAAGGCTGCATGCAAATACATTACACCACTGTATCAATCATCAATCACAGGCAGGAAAGTAGCTCCCACAAGTTTTTGCTTAGCATTAAAAGTAAAACTTTAAAATTTATTTCTAAAATAAAAACTAATCTTCACTTTAAGCCACCTGACTAGATTCTCAACACGTACATTAAATGAAAGCTTGAAATTGGGCTGAATTTGGTTAAAATTAGACGCTGCAGGAAGGTAGATCTCCAGGACCAGGGTTGGTGACCACTGCCTTAAAGGGAGGGGCCACTGCAAATCTCTCTCTCACACACACACACACACACACACACACATTTTCTAAACTGCCTATCCCTCTGGGTCACAGGGGGGTGCTGGAGCCCATCCCAGCTGCCATCAGGTGGAAGGCAGGACCAGGTCACTGCTGCAAATCAATAAAATGTTATTCTGACTGATCACTTTTTATCCTATGATGAAACATATCTTGATGGGAGTGATCTCTTCCAGGGCAATCAGGCCCCCGTCCACAAGTAATGAGGGGTCACTGAATGGTTTGATGAGAATGAAAATCATGTGATCCATGTGCTATGGCCTTTGCAGTCTATTGAACAGCTATAGGAGACTCTGGAGTGGTGTGTTAGACAGCACTCTACACCACTATCAAGACACCAGCCCCAAAGACTTGTAGAATCTATGTCAAGTTGCATTGATGGCTTGTTGAAGTCAAACACTGCACTTTGTTATTTTTTTCTTTAATTTGTCACCCATCTGTTTATGCAGAATTAAAAAAGTACTCAAAATGAATTCATTATCTGTGCACTTACCCACAGTTATGTCAATGGAGTTGCTCTTGGAGGATGTGATGGAGCTGTTTCCCTGGAATGAATAGTCACAGCTGTACTGGCCCAGATGTGAGGAATCCACTGTCAAATTAAATGTTGTTGAAGATTCAGCAGTTTGGGTTTTTATTGATTCTCCATTTCTGTATAATTTGAAGTCTACAGGGATGCAGGATGGGAAGGGTGCGATACATCTGAACTGAACAGCCTCTCCAGTAGATACAGCAGAGTGTGATGAGATAAGGGAGAGCATGGGGCTCTGCAGGTCACCTAGCAAAGAAATAAGTTCTGAAAAATAACTTGCATTTTCCATTATTCTAATGGAATAGAATTATTATAACATATAAGAATATTCTTTTGCAAAGTGCAACCTTACCAGAGCAAACAACACCAGCGTATTTGCCATGAATGCAATTATGGGATTCAGATTCCTTATAAAAGCATTCTGAGATGGCTCTGTCTCCTCCAAAACAGTTCAAATCCCTCAGAAGTATCAAGCCACGTCCCTGTTCAAGGCTGGCGTTATAAAGGGCACTGACTGCATTGCCACATCCCAGTTCTCTGCACACCACTGCTGCATCATTCATGTTCCAGTCATCATCACATACTGTTCCCCACCTGTCTTTATGATAGATCTCCACTTTGCCACAACAGGGATTCTTGCCATTCAGCAGCCTGATTCTCTGTACTTTACAATATTGAGATATAGAGAAACGTTTAGGCTTTCTTTAACAGGTAAGCACACTTGAAGATTCCTGAGTGGTCATTAGCTGGAAAAAAACCCTCAATTGGTATGAATTAGCAAAAACATCATGGCCTTGATTTAATAAATATTTGTTGTCATTTCTCTTTCTTTCTGTAACTCCATTTGATTTTTTTTTTACATAATTTGATAATTGCAGCTGCCTTTTACACTCTCAACAGACCTAATGAAGAACTGGAAAAAATGACTAAATTACTTATAATATAAAACATCAGAAAATCCGTTTTGGGGGGTTCAGTTAGGCACAGCAGCGAAGGTGGAGTTTTTAAACACCTTGGTGTCACTGCTGGACTGAGAATAGTCCACCAACCAAAAATACACAGCGTCCTGCGGGCAGCGTCCTGTGACCACTGATAAAGAACCAGGGGATGGCCAACACAGACTGTGCAGCAGCAGATGAGCTATCGTCTCTGACTTTACATCTACAAGGTGGACAAACAAGGTAGGAATGTCCAATGGAGTGGACAGTGGACACTCGCACAAGCACGACACACACTAACATGCCACCATCATGTCAGTGTCACTGCAGTGCTGAGAATGACCCACCACCCAACTAATACCTGCTCTGTGGTGGATCTGTGGGTCCTGACCTTGAAGAACAAGGTAAAGGGGGGCTAACAAAGTATGCAGAGAAACAGATGGACTACAGTCTGTAACTGTAGAACTACAAAATGCTCCTATGTGGTAAGTGGAGCTGATAAAATGGACAGAGTGTAATACAAGAAGGTGGACAATAGCTGCACAGTTTGTGTTGGTCATCCTCTGGTCCTTTATCAGTGATCACAGGTCGGTGTTTGTTCAGCATACAGGTGAAAAAAATATGGTGAAAGTGGGCAGTCTTGTCTTACTCTATTGCCAACGTGGAATGGTGTACCTACTTTCTGCTTTGACTGTGGCTTGCTGATCAGTGGAGAGGTTCCTCATCAGAACAACAAAATGCTCTGCTATACCCATTTTTCTTAAATGATTACATAGTCAACATGTACATGTCGAATTCCATCTTAAATTTCTTGTCTTTTTCAGTTATTCAGTGCACATAAGTAATTATCTCTCTTGTTAATCCTGTCTGTAAATCTTGAGTTTTTTTCAATGTAAAGCTATGAAGTTAAATGATATTGTGCAAAATGTTAATTTGTTTGGAATACTAAATTACATGAGATTTTAGAGATCACCACAGCAGCAGTGTTAATATTACGGCATGATATTAAATTATATTAAAATGAGTTTTCCCATACCTGTGCAAGTAACACCAGCATCTTCACCATGACCGCAGTTATGTTGTTTAAATCCGTCATGAGAGCATTCTGTGATGATGCTTTCTTTCCCAGAGCAACCAACATTATTCAGATGTATGGGCCCACTTCCCTTTCCGAAGAGGGCTCTACTATGGACGCTGACCGCTTTGCCACATCTGAGCTCTCTACACACCACCTCTGCATCATTCATGTCCCAGCCATCATCACATACTGTTCCCCACTTGTCATCAATGTAGACCTCCACTCTACCAGAGCAGAAGTCATGACCATTGACGAGTCTTATGTTTACAGAATCTGTTCCAAAGAGAGAGGCACACAGGCCTAATTTAACAAACCCCATATTTCTACAAAAGATATCTGAAACATCAATGCTATAGCCACTCCTCAACATAAACGTTGCTTGGAATGATGCCATTGAAGAACCACCTTTAAAGACCCACTTAATGGACTAAAGATCCTTCATATTATATAAAGGTCCTATACCAGTTAAGAGGTTAGCCTAAAATTGCAAATCCAAGCCAAGAACCATTTAGGAACCTTTATTTAGGTGTTATATTACACTGCTATATCAAAACATCCATAGTTATTCAGTGAAAAGAACACTTACCAGCGAACAATGAAGCACTAAGAAAACTGGCAACTGAAATAAACAAACAAATGAGATAATAAATCATAGCTGTTAATTAAATAATTAGAGGTTAGTAACATGACATTAAGTAGTCATAGGATCGTAGGATCGTGATGTGAGAAAAGTCTCAAATATTCACATTTTACATGTTTAACATGTTTTAAGTCTTTCATGAAGTCCTCCACAGGGACTGGGACTACAAAATTCATTTTCAATGATCTGGCTGGATTAGACATGATATTGGCTAAAATGGTCTTTTGAGCACCAACAATTTATATTTGACAAAATTCCCTTTTTTGTTAAAACTGAAAGATAACATAAATCTCTACCTATGATAAGAAAGGACTAATTGACTAGATGATCTACTGATGCTTTATCTTTAACCTGCAGTTAAAATTCACAGTTACTGTGTAGTAAAGAAATGCTGAGGGCAAAAGCTCTCACACAGCCGTATTCAGGGATGTGTTCAAAAGATAAATCAGTTGTTATGCAGGGACAATTATCTATATTCAAACTTATGCTAAAGATGGATTAATGAAATTTCCTGTTTACTTCAAGAATTCCAGGTTTTTCTGAAGAGCGTTTGAGGCATGAATTTCACAATTGTGTCTAGCTCTAGGCCTTTCTGTCACAGTTTCCCCAACATGACATATGACCGAAGACTAGACGATTCACAATGGATGTAGTGAGCGTGTTCGAGCTGCAAAGAAGGCTCGTTGAGGAGGATGAGATGATGCTGACGAAGGATACCGTCTGCTTAGCCAGCCTCAGCCTTCGCCTCCTGGTGGAGATAAGAAGGCCTCCTTGCTCTCGGCCCCCACCTCCACCATCCTGGGTGGAGAAGGATCCACTCCCACACCAGAAAATAATTATGGGGCGTGCCAAGAGGCCCGGGCTCCGGCCTGTGTACAACCGAGTCCCTCAGCCAGCCATTAGCCAAAAATAAGTGGCATCTGAAGAGGAGTTGGTGGAGGAAATGGCACTTCTCACGTCAGACATTTGGGCCCTCCTTTGCTCAGAGGATCCTGCTAGGCTAACCCCTTGTGCAGCTGAAGCGCAAGTGCTGTGGGCCTGAAGGCCATGGAGGTGTGGCCATTCCAGCAGCACTGGACCTGTCAGCCTCTGACACTGACCCTCCAGAACTGTCGGCTGCCACGAAACCTCCAAACCCTACTGTCATTGAATCTCTTGCTGCTTCTGCCGCTGAACCCTCCAGCTGCTTCCACTGCTGAGCCTTCGTGCCCTCTGGCTGTCCCAAACCTCCCGCTGCTTCTGCACCTGAGGACGTTGGCACAGCCCAGTCTGAGTCTCCTCCCAGTGCCGAACCCCTTAACCAGCCAGCCTCAGATTTCCCTGACCAGCTGCCCTCCAAATCTCCTCACCTGCCTAAGGTCTCTGTGTCTCCAGACCTGCCCGTGGCCTCTATGGCTACGTTTACACAGCAGGTAAAAGTGGCCCAAATCTGATTTTCTCACCAAATCCGATTTTTTTGTTTGGCTGTTCACATTATCTTTTAAATGTGACCTGTATGCGACATCAGTCTGAACAGATCAGCTCCTAAACCGACCCGCATGCGCAAAAGGACAGTGCTTCACGTGGCAGCTCGTCCAGAGGTAAACAGTCATGACGGCCAGTGAACGCCAGTCGCTCCCAGAGGATCAGTTTCATCTTCACCAGCATCACAGGAGCGAGTATAAAGTTCCAGTGGTTGACAGCTGGACTCGTCACCCACAGTGTGTTCGAGTTCACTGAAAAAGGGCACGTTATTCAGCCATGGTCACTTCTTTGGTTTGTGTCCTCAGATTCTTTAAACTGTTCTCTGACGCTGCAGCCTCGGACTCCTCCGGCCGCGTTCGACCGATTCGTTCAAAATCTCCTCCAGCACGGAGCGGTTGCGATGAGTCTCTTCTAATGTTTTAGTACAGAAATATCAGCCTGAATGTTTATGAGTCTCAGTAGCGCGAAATTATGACGAATGTCGAGTTGGACAGACGTAAAAGTCGCATAAATTCCGATCCGGCTGTTCAAACAGAGTCGCATTGCTGCAGATAGGATATGTATCGGATTTCAGTACCACATATGAAAGTGTCTCAAATCGGAATTGTAAATGTCAGATTCAATGCATTTTTTGCTGTTCACACTGCCACACAGATGACATATATGTGTCACATTCGAGGAAAAAGAGATTTGGGCCACTTTTGGGCCACTTTTACCTGCTGTGTAAACGTAGCCTATGTCTCCTGATCTGCCAGCCCCTGTGTGTCCAGTTCCTGCTCCCTGTCGCATTTTGGTACCAGCTCCCCATTGTGTTCCAGTGCCAGCTTCCAGAGCTGCTGCTGCTCCCCCTGAGGTGGCTCCCTGTGCAGCTATGGTGCTGGCTCCCGGTCATGTTCTGGTGCTGGCTTCCCAAGCTGCTGCCCTTCCTGAGGTATTTCCCTGTGCAACTCCAGCGGCCCACTCCAGTATAGGCTCCACACCATGTTCCAGTGCCAGCCACCCTGCCTTTCCAGTTCCGTACTTTGCCTGTTACTGTTCATGTTTCTGTACCTATTTCTGGGTTTGTATCTGTCCTTGGTCCTGTTCCTGTCACAGTCCCAGTCCCTGTTACTATCATGGTCTTAGTCCCTGTTTCTGTAGTTATCCAGTCCCTTGTCCAGTTCCTCACCCAGTTTAGTCTACAGTCCCAGTCTAATGTTCTGTCCCCTGTCTAGTTTCCAATTTTTGATCATGTTTGATGATTTTTATTTGGTTCCCTGTGCTCTGCCCTTCTCCTGCCTTCCCTATTAGGAATCCTACCTGTTTGTAGTTTCTGTATCCTCTCTCTCCCAGGTGTTAACTATTGTTTCTAGCTATATTTAGCCTTTTGTTTCAGTTCTTGGTTGTCTAGTCTACATTGTTAAATATAGTGGTTTCGTGTGTGCCCTGTGCTTCTTGGTTAAAAGCCATGTAGTTTTGTTTTTGGTATCATTCTCAGTTATCATTCTTTGTTCTAGTTAGTTTTCGTTTATTAAAGCTTGCTTGCACTTACATCCAGCCTCATTACTCTCCACATAACACTCTACTTAAAACAAGTACTTGTCTTCAAGCCTGGAGTTATCGACCCAAAATAAATAAATAAAAACTTGATGTGAAATATGCTGTCAAAAGCAGAGACATAGCAAAATGACAAAACTTAAAAAAAAAGTTAGATCACAATGTTAATATGCAAATAAGAATTCAGCAAGATTTAAATAAACATCTAATAGATGCCTTATATGTGATGGAGTTCATTCCAAAGAGTGAAATATCCATTTTAGGAAATTTGGTAATAAAGTATGCTTTTTTTTAAATTAGGCATCCATGCCAACGTTTATAGTGTACCTGCCATACATTAAGATACTGCAACTGTTTTAATAATTTCATTATTTCCTAACATTTTAATATGTTTATATTTAATTTATTTATACAATTTAATTAATTATATATAATCTATATGCTTAAGCGTCCTTTACGGTTATAGCAGAAGTGTGGACGCGAGTCATCTGACTTGGACTCGAGTCTAACTCGAGTCACGAATTTGATGACTTTACTCTCGATGTCACGGATTCTCCCTTTGTCCCTCTCAGTGCATCTTTCGCCCCCTCTATGGTAGCCATGTGTGTTTTTGTTTTCTTGTACCATGTGCTTTTTGTTGTTGTTCTGTGTCTCCTCCCTGGTCCTGCCCCCTTGTTATCTGTTCCACCTGCCTGTAGCTCCGCCCCTCATTAGTCCCAGGTGTGTCTCATTTCCCCTCTTTATTTATAGAAGTCCCGCCTGTCTCCGTGGACGTCGCTGCAGGGCCGCCTGTCTCCGTGGACGTCGCAGCAGGGCTGCCTGCCGCCGAGGACGTCGCAGCAGTCCCGCCTGCCGCCGGGGGCGTCGCAGCAGTCCTGCCTGCCGCCGTGGACGTCGCAGCAGGCCCTCCTGCCGCCGTGGACGTCGCAGCAGGCCCTCCTGCCGCCGAGGACGTCGCTGCGGCCCAGGCTGCCGCCGGGGGCGTGGCAGCAGGCCCTCCTGCTGCCTTGGACGTCGCAGCAGGCCCTCCTGCTGCCGAGGACGTCGCTGCAGCCCAGGCTGCCTCCATGGACGTCGCTGCAGGCCCTCCTGCTGCCGAGGGCGTCGCTGCGGCCCAGCCTGCCGCCGAGGACGTCACTCCAGAGTTCCCTGACCTGCTGGTTGCTTCCATGTCTCCAGACCTGCCCGTGGTCTCAGGGTCACCAGTCCCAGTTCCTGCTCCTGCACCCTGGGATACTCCTTTTCTCACTTCCTGTCCCGCTTCGGCGCCGTCCTCTCAGCATCACGCTCCGCCACCAACCTCCCAGCGACCCCCTCCTATGCCAACCTTTCTGCGTCCAGTGACAACCTCCCAGCATCCTGCTCCAGTGCCGACCTTCCAGTGTCCTGCTCTTCGAACGTTTCCCCGGCTCCCTGTTCAAGTACCATTCTCCTACCGTTCCACTGCCCAGACTTCCCTCTTGTATCCTGTATCTCAGCTCCAGTCTCCTGTTCTCTCTCCACTTTTGTCTTCAGTCTCGTCTCCTGTCCTGTCTCCTGTCCCGTCTCCTGCCCGGTCGCTCCTCCTAACCGGCTCCCACTTTGGATGGCCTTTGTTTTTCGCGCCTCGGGAGCTGCGCGTTAGGAGGGGGGTTCTGTCACGGATTCTCCCTTTGTCCCTCTCAGTGCATCTTTCGCCCCCTCTATGGTAGCCATGTGTGTTTTTGTTTTCTTGTACCATGTGCTTTTTGTTGTTGTTCTGTGTCTCCTCCCTGGTCCTGCCCCCTTGTTATCTGTTCCACCTGCCTGTAGCTCCGCCCCTCATTAGTCCCAGGTGTGTCTCATTTCCCCTCTGTGTATTTATACCCCTGTGTTGGTTCAGTCTTTGTCTTGCATTGTGGATGTTACTCTGTTGATGTTGCTTTGTCCCTTGGCTTTGTACATTTTGTAGTTTGGTTTTGCTTTCATCATGAACTTGTCAGTTATTCAAACCTCTGCAACTCTGGACCCTATTAGCTCTACAATCAATAAAAGCAACTCGCATTTGCATCCCGCCTCCATGCCTCAAACGTTACACTCGACTCGAGAAAGACTTGGGCCTTCCCTTTGACTTCAAGACCAGTGACTCGGACTCTGACTGCAGACGGGACTCTACACAGTCATTTTTTTCATTTAAATGAATTCATTTTCTGACGTAAATTGAATGAACAGCAACGTCGTCGGATGTCTGTCACTATACTTAATCCTGTCCTTGTTCCCAAATATCATCAAAAATTATCTTCAAATATTAAGAATTTTTTTTGTTTGTTTCTTTGTTTGTTTAAATTAAGCTCAGTAGTACTTTTAAAATTCTTTTCATGTGTAGTTGCACTACTCTATATGTATACAGTATGAAGAATGCAGACTGACTTGTTTAGGACTCAAAGATTAGGACTATTGATATGGGACTCGACTTGAGACTTGCCTGTACTGACTCAAGACTTGAATCGAGACTCAACTACCTTGACTTGGGACTTGACTCGGGACTTGAGACTCACTTGTTACTTTAAACTTAGTGACTTGTTCCCAACTCTGGGTTGTAGCCTATTTGATATTGGTACTTCTTTTCAACTGCCCAATCATCCATCTTCTGTTCTGTTTTCTTGTCTATTGATCCAGAGAAATCAGTGATTTGAAATATGTTGTTCGACATGATCACATAATGCACTAACATCATTTTGATAGGGTGTTTTCATGAAATTTGCTTCATGAACACAGTTGCGACTGTTTTGACTGAGCTTTAAGTAAATCAGATGAAGCTTTACATTATGCAGCTCAAGTGCAATTTTGTTTAATGTAGATTTCAAGCAACTAAAGTTACATGAAAGTTTCACGATGTAAAGTCAGCTTTAGTGTTTGGTTTGGAAAAATTCTTAAACTTATGCCCCATAGGTCAGTTTCCCATTTAGGGATTAAGCCTACTCCTGGACTACATATTCCTTTCAATGAGCGTCCATTTAGAATGCCGTGCAGTCCAGGACTATGTTCAATCGCTGTTCAGGAAACCAACTCAGTCTAACAAATGTTTTAATGTATAAAGATGTCAAATTTTAAGATTTAAAAGCTAATAGAAGATCTTTCAAATTATTTCTTATGCTTGTATGGACACCTCAAGAGTTCTGCTCAGGCTCAAAAGCATGAACTTGTAGGCAGTTCCTACACCCAGAGCTGCATGGAACAAAGACACCAAACCACGCTATGAAGCTGAGAAACCCGACCACCACAGGTTATTTCCTGTTTACTTTTAAATATATATTCTACATCTACAGAAGTGCCACACTGCTAGATGGAGAGACAAAATGAGGTCAGTGTTAGGATTAGAGTAGTCATAGAATCAAATAGAATCAGAAAACCTCCAAAATAATAACTTTACAGGAAAAGGAAAAAAACATTCATCACTTTTAATAAAGGTTAATGTAACAAGATTTTTCCAAGTAATTCTGTACTGTTTTTGTCTGTTCACTCTGAATTTTGCACACAATTTAAAGAGCAGCTGGAGTTTTCAAATGTAGCTTTTGTTATTTTGCAAAACTTTGAACACTCCTGGTCAAATTCCAGGTTATGTTGATTTTTTAAGTGAAAATAAGTTACACATCCTCTACAGAAAACATACTTCTGCACAGTTTAATAAACAATTACTGTTTATTTACCGAAAAAAAAAATGTGGCCTGTGTAAAAGTTATGACATAATATATATTTTTTATATGGTTTCATTTTTTCTAATATATTAAACTCAGCAAAGAAATAGAAATTGTGCATTAAATGTGCAGAAAATGTCATGTTCAAGTGTGTGAGGATGTGTTCATTTATTTTCACTTAGAGAATCAACAACAACATGGAATTTGACTATTGCATACAATTGAAAGTGGTTCTCTGTGTAATTAGAGAAGAAAAGAAAAACACTTCAAGTCTTTTATGACAAGAAAACATGGCAAGCAGGTATAACTGTCTACCTTTTCTCTATTAAGAAATTATAACATATACTTTTTTATAGTAAAAATTAATGTAGTCATCAGCAGGAAGTAAATTATGATAAAATTTGCCAAACAAACAGGTAAAATTCTAGTCATATATTGCTTCCTGTGCAAATATTTATGTTATCACCTAATGAAATAGGCTAGTGTTGCATGTTGTCATACAGTCTAAAATGAAACTAAGCTCCCCTATATTCAAACCTTGTGTTTTTAATTAAAGGGTGAAGTGTTATTATACCAGAAAAACACTATCAGATATTGTTATTAATACAATGCATGATTCTGAGCTACCAACTCACTTATTCACTCCTATTAACTGTTTTAATTTTTCAAAATACAGCATACAGTACTGTGCAGAAATCTTTGAGAAAATTATATTCAGAAAGCTGTTTATCTGTCCAGTAAGCATATTTTGTTCAGAAAATACATACCAATACTAGAATAAATACAGATAATATTAATACAGTAAGTAGTGATTTTTTGTGTTGGTGTTTATTAAACTTTTCCTTGCCCTCTTCTCGAGGAAGTCTAATATTATTTGTAGTAATCATCCAATACCTGCTTTATCTAATCAATACTTCATTATTTTAAATCAGGTGCAGCTGACAGAATTTGATAAATCCATGTTATGACTATAGGCCTCCAGGTGACCATAATTTGTTCTTTGCACTAGCTCATAACAACTACTTACAACTACCAAAAAATATGAAATTCTTGTTAAATTTTACAGCATCAATGTTTGTTTGTATTTATTCTAATGATTTTCCCAGCAAAAAGCAAAAATAGATGTACTTTTGAGATAAATGGGTTCAAACAACATGTTTAGGTGCCAAAGACTTTTGCACAGTAGTCAAAACCTTTTCTTAAAATTTGTATGAAATGCACAGCATTTAAATGGGAATCCTCCAATCAAACAAACAAAAATTAACTATAGATTATCCAACCAAATAATAATTTAAGATTATAAATACAAAACAAAAATATGAAGTAAAGTTAAAACAGAAATTTACCGAGCATTACAGTGAGCGGTGGTCTCAGCATCCTCAGCTTTAGCTCCATGTTAAAGTCCTTATTTACCTTGATTTAAGGTAAAGTGTGCCCTACCACTGTCCTCTACCAACTTCACTCTAAAGCGCTGGTGACTGAGTTTAACTGAGGCGTTAGAGGTGGAGTTTCAGTTTCCTTTGTCCTTGTCCTTTCAGGTTTGGTAGAAGGCCAAAGGCCAAACCAAAAAAGTCAAGTACTACATTTTCATTTTCATTTACTAGTTTGAAAAATTAAACCTGTGTTTGCTGTAAAATTTACCAGACTTTTGTTTACATATCAATGACAGTTTACATATCAGTATGAAGAAAACGGCCTGCATCCGTCAAGCCATAGTGTTATCATCATCATCACTCAAATCAGCATCACAAATACATAAACAACACACACGCTCAGTTCCCACAGCTGGCAGGGCAACTACCCACAGTACAGAGTCACTTAGCTAGCCCGGAAAGAGTCTTTAGCTGCAGGGTTGTCTTACTCTGCCTGGGGGACCCCAACAACTACACTGCAGTGTCACACAGTCAGCCAGCCCAGGAAGCGCTGAAGAAATGTCCTCAGGGTTCCTTCCTGCTACCAAACACCACCAGTCCAGGAAGCCTCATAGCTGCAGTGCAGCCCAGGCAGCCACATAGCTGTGATACAGCATCAAACAGACGACCAGTCCAGGCAGCTTTGTAGCTGCAAAACAGCATCATTGAGGCAACCAGTCCAGGTAGCCTGAAAGCTGCGATACACTGTCCCTCAAGTGGCCAGAGCAGGCTGCATCAAAGCTGCGATGTGTTATTGTTTACGTAAGTGTAGAGCATCCTTTAGGCTTAATTGTGTTGAAACTTTTATGCAACTAGTTGCATGTTGTGAGTTGCATGCAACATCATTTTTCTGCAGTTTGACACTGAATATTAATACCTTTCACCTGTTTCTCTTGTCATGTGATCTATCAGAGTTAGTATAAAGCCTCGGTATAAAGTCAGGTGTTGCTTCTACTTGTGAGAGCTACTGAGTGTTTTGTCTAATTGCCCTTTATCTGTTGTGCAATCTTGCCTTGAACTCTCTTACTTTGCTTTTTACCTTTTGCCCTTTGGATCTGGTTGGTTGGTTTTGTTATGTTTGCCTTTCTGTATTTTTTGACCTTTCTGGATTTGACCCTTTGCTGTTTTGCCCAATCCCTTTATAATAAAGACTCATTTTTCACTTTTTACCTCAAGCGCCTGATTGGGTCAGTTACATTAAAACTCCATTAGTTAGCCAAATTAGCATCGTATATATTTGATACACCATATTGTTTTCACTATAAAGTTATCAATTTTAAACATCTTACTATATTTTTCCAGCTGTCATTGCCATATTTTTTTCTGTATCTGCATATCTGTATTTACAATTGTGGTATGTGCCTGCCCCCTGGGCCCCGATGACGGTCACAGCAGCCGGCAGGAACTCTGAGCGAGGACGGTGGGGGAGAACCGTGAGTGAGTGGAGGACGGAGTGCAAAGCCCGAGCTCTGCCGAGGGATGCGAGTGAAGGCGGGAGGAGTAAGATGACGATGCTGGCCATGAGAGGCATGAAGGCAAGCAGCGAGTCCTGAACTCCGCTGCCCGGAGCTGAAGTGTGGGGCCGGTGACAGGGAGGCGGAACAACAAGCTTTCAGTCCCAGCCAGATCAGCTTGTGGTTGGTTAATAGTGTTCATGCCTATATGGACACCTCAAGAGTCCTGCTCAGGCTCAATAGCATAAACTTGCAGACAGTTCCGAACATCACACCTAGAGCTGCATCGAGCAAAGACACCATGCAACATTGTGAAGCTGTGAAACCTGACCACATGACAGATTATTTTTACTTATGACTATATATTCTACATCTACAGAAGTGCCACACTGCTAGATGGAGAGACAAAATGAGGTCAGTGTTAGGATTAGAACAGAATCATAAAACCTTCTCCAAAATAGTAACTTTACAGGAGAAGGAAAAAACATTTTTGACTATTAATGGGGGTTAATAACAATATTTTATCCAAGTAATTTTGTATAATATCTTTTGGTCTGTTCTTTCTGAAATGTTCACACAATTTAAACAGCAACTGAAATGTTCAAACTATGCAAAATTATTATTATTATTATTATCATAACTTTATAACATCGTAGGGTTTTGTAAAACACCCAAATACAGCTCAAAGTATACAAGAAAATAAGAAATAGTAGTCAAAGTAGTAGTAGTAAAAAGTAAGTCAGTAAGAAAGAAGGAAAAAATAAACACCTCATCAAAATTAACTGACAGATAAATTTTAAAAACTAGTAAAAGCCAAAAGTCAAACAGTCATTGCCACTTGTTTGAATTTTCATGAAGACAGTGCTGTTAGGTGGAGCACATCCACTATCATCCTTAATTGTGCTGGTGTTTCCATTATTTTGTCCACCCATATCTGTTTGTGTCCGTTGTGGGACCCATATGCTGACAATTACTAAAAACAGTTAAGCTCGCAACAAAACTGAAGTATTAAAAAAGCTTCACTTCTGCTCTTTACTTCTACAGAAGCACCACACTGCTAGATGGAGAGATAAAATAGGGTCAGTGTTAGAATCAGAACATGCTTAATGAAGTACATCATACAATAATAACAACAATAATAATGATAAACATAATAATAAAGATCCTGCTGGTGTGGGTTTCTTCTCATTCAGTGAAACATTCAGTTCTTTTAAAATGAATCCTTTATTCTTTTTGCATTTCTGTGATTTTTGCATTTAGAGCTCTGAATTTGAGTAAGATCATTTGAAACCAAAATTTAATACTGGAACTGCAAATTTTTGCTTCCAAAATGAACCATTTTTATTTATGCTCGTTAGAAAGTAAACGAGAAAGGAGTATCAGATTTCATGTCATACTTCTCAGACTGAAAAATTATTCTAATTTTCACACTTACTATACACCTTCATTAGCTGAGCATGGAAACGTTCATTCATATAGACACTCTCAGAGTCATCAGTTTCCATGCTCTGTTCCATGAGGGCTTCTACATTTTCATAAACGGCATCATCTTCCTCGCTAACCCGACAAGTGATCTTTTTCTTCTTCTTAGCACCTGCAGATTAACAGTGTTAGGTGTGAAAATATTGAGATCTACTTACATCACTAGTGAAGATATATAATATTTTTAAAATAAACTTACTGCAATCCAAAACCTCATTTAGCCCACTACATTGGGTGGGAAGGGCATCATGTTGTTGCAATAATAAAAATATATGTAGTTTTGTATTAATCTAAGATAAAAATCAATAAAAATTGTTAATTATAAAAAAACATGAATTGGAGGAATAAAAAAAAGAAACTGTCGCTCATCAAAAGAGCATTTCATGAAAATGGACGCCAAACAAAAGCACTCACAATATGTATGATTCACCTTCACAATCATCTGTTGTTTTTGTTTTTTACATCTCTTTATGAAGAAAATGATGATTGGCACTAATATGAGTAACAGTCCTGTTGCCACTTCAAAACTGATGAAGGGAGCCAGTGATGCTGTGAGAGAAATTACTGTCAGGAATTTCACACTTCTAAATTTACAGTGGCAAATGTAATGTGAATGAATATACAGACCACAGCCAGGTCATTTCATACCTTTCACAGTGACAACCAAGAGTTCAGTGGTAGGAGAGGTAAAGGTGCGTGAAGACACGGTTACTTCATAAACACAGCTGTAGTTTCCCTGGTGGACAGAATCTGCCTCATCCAAGAAGAAGGTGGTGAGTGGTTAGCAGCTGACTGAGTTCTGGTGATACTGGATCCACTGAACTCCAAGTAGAAGGAGCCTCCTGGATACTGTGGTTTAATGGAGCAGACGATGGAGAAGTTGTGGCCCCTGGTCACCTCTGACCCTTGTAGCCACCAGTAAAACCATCCGTGAACAGCTCTGAGAAGAGTTCTGTTTTAGAGTGAAGGATCCTCCTGTGAACTGTGTTTCTACAGAGCAGGTGATGTCAACCTTCTCTCCCCATGTGACCTGTTTGGTGGGACTGAGAGAGATGCTTGGAGTGGGTAGAATGACTGAAAAAGAAATCGAATGCCATGAGTACAAATTAATAGATCAACAAGTGATCAAGTGATTTTGTTGCAAAGTTTTTAGTAAGGAAACTTTAGGACAATTCTAGCGTAGGACAATTTTAAAAATTCAGATAATTGCTTTGGTTTTCCTTCCAAATCTAAGCAAGAGAAACTTAGACCCTGCAGTGTATCAACCAAGATCCGAGTAAAACAGCAACAGCAATATGGACATTTTCTCCATAGGGTAGGGTAGGTTTAGAATTCTGATATAGTTCAGTTCCCGGCCTCATCACTTGTTTGAGTTTTTAATTGAGCTCATCCTTCCTGTTGTACATTAGCTTGGCTCCCTAAAACCTGGGGTGGCTCACTTGATAGGCCTGTGGGATATAACTCAGATGGCCTGTGTTCACATCCTCTGTTCTCAATCCATTGTTTCAATCCAGATTTTTTTCTGGATTGCAAAAAATCTAAAAGAACCGCTGATCAGCGTTATAATAAAGTGTCTGCTTACTCACAGTAATGTGAGAGTTGCCCCTGGCTGATTTGATGCCGCCAGTTCCTCTGTATCAGCAGTCACAGCTGAATTCATCATGATCAAGTTCCACAGTGGACAATGTAAATGTAACAGTAGATTCGGCTGTGTTATTTTGTATTAATAGCCCATTTTTATACAAATGGAAATCTACAGAGATGCAAGTTATTCACCAAATACTTTCTTACTCTGATTTCTTTCACATTTCTCAGTCTGCGCATGTGTGAGAACAGACGGTGGATGTCGTGAGACGCAGCAAAACACTTTTTGAGCAATGCTGAAACCAAACCAAAGGATTTAAATATTCTTCATGTTCTAGATGATGAACGTTCATATTTTCAGGTAAAGTGACGCGATGTTTTAAAAAAAGCTGCGGCATGAAGTTTGAGCTTTATGTTATGTTTACGTCTCGTCTTCTTCTGTGAGTTTATTGGCTGGTTGCAAAGCAGAAATCTGATTACTGTCTGAATCATGTAGACCTGGAGTTTCCCCATTATCTGATTACTCAAGTGCATGTAAACGTGTTGTTCAGATTACTAACAAAATCAGATTTTCTGCAGTTATTGGATTGTTGAGTGCATGTAAACATGCTGTTTGTCAGTTCATCCTAATCAGTTTACATCTTGTGAGAACAAGCAATTTTTAATCAGTTTAAATCTTTCAGATGAACAAAAGCAAAATTTGATTTCAGTAAAAATCTCAAAACACTTCATATGAACTCCTGCCCTGTTCCACTTTTTACACTGCAGCCATCAACAGACTAATCCTGGCAGAATACAGAAGCTAAGTTGTTTTTAAAACCCACTAAGGTGGAACATGTTAGATTTTTTGGCAGTTGTTTGCTGGCTATTGGTTTCTTTTAGAATAGACTACATATAAAATCAAAGTATTGATGTTGCTTTTGGTGTTTATACCTCAAAAGATGTGAAACTCTTTCCCATTGTGAGAAACTTTCAGCAGGATTTTTTTAAAAAAAGAATCTTATGTTTTAACAGAGCTTTTGATTCTTTTATTCTTCCCTTCTTTTTAAAAAATGTTACTTTATTTTATTTACATGTGGTTTATACATGCTTCATTTTGTACTCTGTATTTTGTATTTTGTGTTCCAGGTATGCAAGGTGCCACACAAAGACTGATACATGTATAGTCCATGCACGTAAGATTGTCCCTTGTGTGACCCCTCTGCTTCTGTAAAGAGGCGCAGTGGTTAACCGCCAGCAGACCTGGTGTCCTCATTCAGTTATTAATGACAACACTTGTTACGAAACCCAGAGCATATTTATAATTTACAAAAACCACTTAACCATGTTCTCAGTATTTTTCTTTTTTGTGTCTAGAAATAGGACTGAACAAATACCCTAATGTTAGAGCAATATTTTTACACCTCCAGCCTTAGAAGTTTTGGTGTCTACCAGGTCTTGTAGGTGGTTGTTAGGAGTCTCATTTTCTCTTTTTAGTCATTTTTGAACTTCAGTTTTGGAAACCCCTGCCTTTTTTCTTTGATGTTCTTATTTCTTAGCCTTCCTTACCTTATATCTCATCTCCTCACAAATATCAGATACATCTGAGAGTGAAATCTGCGAGGCAGCTGAGGTGAGTTTGGGCAGCTGCTTGTGTGAATGTTGATGTCTTTTCAATGGAGAACATAATGTCAGTGACTCCTTTGGGAACAGCTGTTGTTGGGAGCCCACAGCTGAAACTGGTGTGTTTTAAGATTGTTAGGTAAGGAAGAGTTAAAGGGGCAGTAGGTGGACTAAATAATTATAGATTTGATATTTTACTTAGTGTTGGGGCCTTTTATGTAATTCTCTGTAAAATGTGCTTTCTGTTTGTTGCGGTACTGAAAATTAAATAACTTGTTGAAAAACTTAGTTGCTAAAAATGAAATGAAATAAATTAAAGGGTGCTCTCTGACTATTGCACAGTTCGGTATCTATGCCTTTTTTTGCGGCTACAACGGCTTTCACTCTTCAGGGAAGCTTTCTACAAGCTTCCAGAAAAGCTTTTGTGAAGTCAGGCACTGATGTTGGACAAGAAGGCCTGTGTTATGAACCCCAGTCATAATATTCCTTTTATGTGCCTTGTGCTGCCATTTGTGTATGTTCCTTCTTGTGTTGCATTGCGTGCAGGTACATGATTGGCCACAGGGGGGTGCTCGCCCATATAAAAGAGGTCACCAAGCCACCACCTGGCATTCAGAACTCTCTCCCCTCTGATGCAACCTGGAAAAACACCTGTCCAGTCCAGCCTGGCACTCTTCACACCACTCCACTCTTTACTGACACTGGCAATCAGTATAATATTGATAGTTGTGTATATATAATACACAATGGCGCCAAAAAGTATTTGGAAATTTGTGGGGCTCAGTCATGCTGGAACAGAAAATGTTCTTCCTCAAACTGTTCCCACGAAGTTGGAAGCATAGAATATTCCAAAATGTCTTGGTCTGCTGAAGCATTAAGATTTCCCTTCTCTGGAACTAAGGGTTCTAGACCAACCCCTGAAAAACAGCCCCATATCATCATCCCTCCTCCACCAAAATGTACAGCTGGCACAGTGCAGTCAGGGAGGTTCTCCTGGCATTCGCCAAACCCAGACTCGTCTATTAGACTGACAGATAGAGGAGTGTGATTCGTCACTCCACAGAATACGTTTCCACTGCTCCAGAGTCCAGTGGCAGCGCTTTACATCACTCCATACAACACTTGGCATTGTGCATCTTGATCATAGGCTTGTGTGTATCTGCTCGGCCATTGAAACCCATTTCGTGAAACTCCAGATGCTCAGTTCTTTTGTTGATGTTGCTTCCAGAGGCAGTTTGGAACTCGTTAGGGAGGATAGACACTGCTCTTCAGCACTCGGCGGCCCCACTCTGAGTTTGTGTGGTCTAGCGCTTTATGGCTGAGCTGTTGTAGTTCCTAGATGCTTCCATTTCACAATAATCACACTTACAGTTGTCTGGGGCAGATCTAGCAGGACAGAAATCTCACAAACTGACTTGGGGCAGTGGCATACTAAGACAGTGCCATGTTTAAAGTCACTGAGCTCTTCAGTACGATCCTCTACTGCCAGTGTTTGTGTATTGAGACTGCAAGGCTAAATGCTTAATTATATCCACCTGCTAGCAATGTGTGTGGTTGAAACTCCTAAACTCAATAATTATGAGGGGAATCAACCAACCAAGAAATGACCAAAAAAAAAAAAGAAAATAGCTGAAATAAGTTAAAAATGCATTTCATGAGCTGACATTGCATACATAAATAACAGTGAACTATACTGTAAAAAGTAGTACAGAGCAAAAAGTGATCAATCTGTACTTAAAATATTGCTGTTTTTTATGTATTAATTTTACATTTGCACAAGGTATGTATATTTATTATCCTAAATAATTTTGAATGGTAAAATTATTGCCGGTTTATTTTTATTCTGATGCATTTATCATTAGCTTAAAATGTTTGATTCAATTTATTAAAATATACTCCAGTCTGATTCATGGTCTTCAAACAATTTTACTGTTCAGGCGCTTCAAGAAGAAAACATTAAATAATACACATTCTAAATCATAATGGGGTGACTTTGACTGAGCCGTCACCATGAACTACGTTGATGTAGTCCTCATCAGACTCATCCGAATCCCCTCTCTGGTGGACAGTGGCTTCTGCATTTTCATAATCGTTGTCAGAGTCTGTCTCCACGTGGGCAGTCTCGTGTGTGTTTTCGGGACCTACAGAATGAATGTCATTTGTTAATGAGATGACTGCTGCTAATTTTACACTTGAGACATTTGCAAAGGTCAGAGACGTATTCCAGATGTATTAGCCATTTTTCAGCATAAGGAAAAAAAGCAAGAAATTTAAAGAAAATTATAAAGAAGACTCAATAATCATACAAACCCATTTGGGACGCTGTGCAAAATGTAAATAAAAACAGAATGTAATGATGTGCAAATCATTTAAACCCTATATTTAATTATATATAGTAGAAAGATGACATACAAAATAGTTTTTTTGAAAAATATATGCCCATTGTGAATTTGATGCCAGCAATGCATTTAAAAAAAGTTGGGACGGGGCAACAAAAGACTAAGTTATGCAATGCTAATGAAAACACCTGGTGGAACATCTTACAACTAATTAACATGACTGGGTATAAAAAGAGCATCTCAGAGAGGCGGAGTCTTTCAAAAGTAAAGATGAGGAGGGGTTCACCACTGTGAAAGACTGCATGATCAAATAGTGCAACAATTCGAGAATAACATTTCTCAATGTAAAATAGCAAAGAACTTTTGCTTTTCATCATCTACAGTACATATTAACATTAAAAGATTCAGAGAATCTGGAGAAATCTCTGTATGCAAGCAAGGAAAGT